>NW_007259596.1:535630-551455 GCF_000164805.1 Carlito syrichta
CGGGTCTCAAACCCGCGGGCTCAGGCAATCCACTCACCTCAGCCTCCCAAAGGCGCGGGTCAAGATCAATCTTAAGGCAAGTAAACTAAGCATTCATAAGAAATCCCACAGTGAGAGTGGTTCAGCCACTCTTCAGCTAAGAGAGTTGCTTCTAAGTCCCTAAGTGTCTTGGATCCCTGCCCACTGAGTTTGTTAACAACTAAATATTATCCCCTCAGTCATGTCAATTTCCCTCCAGTGTTTTTAACCTTGCAGAACTGTTTCTCTAGATGAGAACAGGGTTACATAAAGGGACGGGAACACGTCCTCAGCAGGATAGTTATGCCATGTAGGGAGTTAAGAGAAGAGACATGGCTGAACAGAGAGGAGGTCCCCTACCTGGACATGGTGCTCACTTGCATTCCTAGGTGAAGAGTGTGGTGGAGGAACACATACAATAGCTGGCACAACCAGTGAAAGAAATAGGTTTCTGGTCCCGGGTGCTGAGTGGGAAGGCGTGAAACCCCTTACACTCATGTCCCCTCCTAGATGCTACCATGTACAAAGTCCCCCTACCTGGAGGGAGCACACTGACCCTGAATTCACTTCCCACCTGAAAATGTGTGTGTGTGTGTGTGTGTGTGTGTGTGTGTGTGTGTGTGTGTGTGTGTGTGTGTGTTTCTTAAGAGACTCCTTGGCAGGGAAACCCACTAACCATGATTAACATCTCAGCATGACCTTCAGGGCCTCATGCATTAGTTAAGAGTGCTAAGAGGATCTGAAATGCTGGTGACAGGTGTGAAGAGACACATGAACAGGGAGGTGGCAGGGCTATTGATCTGAAAGGGAGATGGAAGACCATTGATACTGGGGGAAGTGGTAAAGAGATCTCTGAAGGGCAAGCAGCATCATTTACACTTTGGTTTAGAAATCATTGTCTGGCAGCCACCCTACATTCTAGTTCTTTGTTGAGTTAGTTCCACAATCACTGAAATGAGGAAGTGAGCCCAATACTTCTGTAAGCCTCAGAGGTGACAAGAAGTTATGAAAATTCCTGGTGGGTTTGCATTAGATTCCAATCCTTGAAGGAAGAAAGACAGGGAGATTCCACTGATGAATCATACCTAAGGGACAGGGAGTCTGTAAGAGGTTTCCTCAGAAAATATAAGTCTACAGAGTTGGAGGAAACCGAACCAAGTTGACAAATTTGGGAGACATGGGTGTTTCCCACAGAACACGTGGAAGAACACCCAGTGAGAAGTGCTGGGAAACCAAGACAGATGCAGGAAGAACGCCCAACAAGGGGAGAGGCAAGACGAAGATGCAGTGTGTTGTCAGGTTGTCGGGAATGTGGAGGGTGGGGCTGGGGACCGAGCCAGGGGAGAACAGGGGGGACCCGGTCATACCTGGAAGTCCTCTGAGAGAGGTAAAGTGAGTCCTAAGTCAGAGAGGTATAACAGAAGAGACTGAGGACAGGGCCAGGCCCCATCATGAAATTCCTTGGGAGTCTGCAGGGCAGGCAGTGTCCTGGGGATAGGAGGTGTGACCTCATCGCCCGAGGGGTTTTGACGGCAGAGGTTGGAGGAGCCAGAGATGAACTCTCCCAGGAAGATGTACATGGGGAGAAACTCACATATGAACGGGCATTTCTCACAAAGCTTTCTCTTGTTGAACATGTCTGCTTAAAGACTCTGGATCTGATTTTGTCCAGAGTGACTAATGCGTGTGTGGTGTCAGATCTGATGTGGCATAAGTAGCTTTGAGTACTGTATACAGTAAATGGGAAGGTCCTAATCACATCTTGACAATAATGTTACAGGCTATATGATCAAAACAGCTGAATAAAAAAACACACACACAAGCAATAAGTTTTTTCTGCAAAGGCCAAATATTTTTATATTTTGGAAGACTAAAGATATTTCATAAAACCACAATTTATAAGGTTAAAGCATTCTGTGATCTGCTTGGTTCTAATTATTTTTTTGCTTTCATATAATCATGGTAAAATAGTATTGGCTTAATAACTAAATATAATGGCAATAATTAAGATGTAACAGTGACTGACTTTCAAAATAACTATATGATGTATGTATTTTTAGTGCCTGGATTTTATGCATAGTGAGTCTTTTACATTTTGCTCAGTCGAGGTCAGAGTCAGGATTCAGAACTCTATTGACCTGTCCAGAGTCCCAGGTCATTCTACATCTGACCACTTACCTCTTTATTAAACGGTAATTTTTTGAAATTAGAAATCTGTTACATTTTATTCCATAGCAGCCTGTTTTATTAAAGTGAAAGCATCGATTTATTATCTCCCTAACTACTCTGGGATTCTTCCACAACTCACATGGGGTCACCAGTTTCTAATCATGTCTGGAAAACAGCAAGTGCTCAACCAATGTCAATTAAACTAAACTAGATCTAAAACTGAAATAGAATACAGAGTTGTGCTGGAGTTCAGAGAGCATGTCAGATCAGCGGCATCTTAACTAACAGGACACGAGCTTCTATACTTAAACAAACACACTTCCAGCATTTTGGTTTCACTGGTTTCTCACATGTTCACATAACTTTGATGCAGTTTTATTGTTTTAAATGGGTGTAGTCCACCTGTTCCTTACATCTTTCCTTTGTGTTTTCCCTTTCACTGACTCTCTGCCAGCTTTTCTATACTTCCTTCTCACTTCCCCACCCCTGCTCTGTCATTGCCAGACAAACCTATTTAGTCATTTGCTAGATTAAAGATAAAAGAGACTGGGCGTGGACTCACACCTGTAACCCTAGCGCTTTGGGAGGTGGAGGCAGGAGGATTGCTTGAGCCCAGGATCAAGACCAGCCTGAGCCACATGGCAAGACCTCATGTCTATATAGCATCAAAAAATTAGCCAAGTGTGGTGGTGCATGCCTGTAGTCCCAGCTACTCAGGAGGTTAAAATGGAAGGATCACCTGAACCCAGGAAGTCAAGGCCGCAATGAGTCATAAATGTGCCACTACACTCCAGCCTGGATGACAGAGTGAGAACTTGACTCAAAGAAAAAAATTTTTTAAATGATAAAAGAGATACAGGAAGGAAAAACAACATGAAACTTGGGCATAGACTTTTTTTGCCTTTTCTTATTTTATTTTATTTTTTAGAGATGGGATCTTGCTATGTTGCCCAGGCTGGACTGAAGCTCCTGGGTTCAAGCAAGTCTCCTGCCTTAGCCTCTCAAGTAACTGGGACCCCTGGTGCATGCCACTGCACTCAGCTTTAGATTTTTTATTTTAATTTTATTTCCCAAATTACTGTAAAAACAGCTTAGAACTATTGCTTTTATTTCCTGGGTTAGCACATTATATATGCCTTGGGCAGGTAACTACTGATTTCTAATGTTCAACATCTGGTTCTTGAGTGCTTTAAGTATATCGTTAAACGTTCACGTGTTATTCTGTTTGTGCCTAAGCAGAGCTGTTAATAAATAGAACAGAAAAATGTTGACACTCATGTTCACAACATAGTCAATATCCATTTCCTGAACCAGAGGAAGAGCTTCTGAAGCCGTCTCCCTGCAGAGCCAGGCTGGAGTGGGCACTCCATGCTGGTCCCTGTGTACAAGCTCTCCTTAAACCCTCCCCGTTCCCCCAAGGAGAGTGTGTGCAACTCTACCAGCATGCACCTCCAGAACTGCCCTCCCACTGGCTTTCCCGCCATAAGAATTCAGTTTTTGAACTGGTGTTGATCAATTTCAACTTCACAGAAACAAAGCTGGGAGGAGAGTGAGTGTCATCTCTGCTCCTGCCCCACACACAGATTCATCAGATGCCAATTCTGGTAAGTTCTCCTCTGAAGGCACACATCTCAATCTTCATGTCCAGAACATACTAGACCAGAATGTTTTACATCGCTTTAGACTTCTTTCTCCCTCCCCAAAGAGTCAATAACTAATTAATTCCTTTTTAAAAATTATTTTAAAGCAGAGTTTATTAGCTAGAAGAAGAAAAGGAAAAAGGAAGATTTGTGGTAGAAAGCTCTGCCTTGGGCAAGTTTCTCAAAAAAGAAAAACAACCAACAACTAATTCTTAAATAAGAAGAAAGGCAGTGAGAGGACTGTGATGAGATTGCCTACGAAAACTGAAAACTTCAAGGCCAAAGTAAATATCAGTGCAAATCCTGCTTCTGAAATGTACCATCCGAGCTACATATCCTCCTGAAGTCTTATGCTTCTGATCTGTAAAATAAAAGTGAACTATGTCCTTCTCATCTGGTGGGAAAGATTGAATGAGCCAGGTGTGGTGGCTCACACCTGTCATCCCAGCACTTTGGAAGGCAGAGGCAAGAGGATTGTCTGAGCCCAGGGGCTCAAGATCAGCCTGGGCAACTTGGTGAGATCTCATTTCTACAATAAATAAAAAAATTAGCCAGGCGTGGTGGGGTGCACCTGTGGTTCCAGGTACTCAGAAGACTGAGGCAGAAGGATCCCCTGAGCCCAGTAGGTCAAGGCTGCGGTGACCTTGAGCGTGCCTCTGCACTCCAGCCTAGGTAACAGAGTGAGACTCTGACTCAAAAAATAAAAATAAATTTTAAAAAAACTGAGAATTTTAAAAAATAATACTGGAGTTAGGAAGTCATAAGAGATTAAAAAATCACCGGGCGTGGTGACTCACCCCTGTACTCCCAGCATTTCCAGAGGTAGAGGTGAGAGGATTGCCTGAAACCAGACCAGCCTGTGCAACTTGGCAAGACCTGGTCTCTACAATACATCAAAAAATTAGCCAGGCGTGGTGCGTGTCTATAGCACTAGTTACTTGGAAGGCTGAGGCAGAAGGATCACCTGAGTTCAGCAGGTTGAAGCTACAGTGGCCGTGAGCATGCCTCTGCACTCTAGCCTGGTCGGCATAGTGAGACTCTGACTCAAAAAACAAAACAAAACAAAACAAAAGAAACAAACAAACAAAACTATGAGAATTTTAAAAAATAATACTGGAGTTAGGAAGTCATAAGAGATTTTTAAAAAATCACCAGACATGGTGGCTCACCCCTATAATCCCAGCACTTAGGGAAGTGGAGACAACAGGGTTGCCTGAGCCCAGGGATTGGATCCAGCCTAGACAACTTGGCGAGACCTCATCTCTACAATAAATCAGAAAATTAGCTGGGCGTGATGGCACATGCCTGTAGTTCCAGCTACTTCGAAGGCTGAGGCAGAAGGATTGCCTGAGTCCAGTAGTTTGAGGTGGTAGTGGCTGTGAGCATGCCACTGCATTCCAGCCTGGGTGACAGAGTGAGACTTTGACTCAAAACCAAAAAATACTGAATGATACTATGTATACATATAACATATACGTGCATACACTATGGTTATATATGATATGTAATGCACACATATGCGTACTCAGATAGAAGCCACTGCGTGTCAGGCAAGTGATACTCATTAAATCCTAGGCAAAGGATAGGAGTCACAAGATGATTTTATTCCTTTCCTCAAAGAGCTTAGGATAGCATTTAAAAATTAGAATAAAATGTGTAAAATATAATACATGGCCAGACATGATGGCTCACACCAATAATCTCAGCATTTTGAGAAGCCAAGGTGGGAGAATCCAGCTTGGGAAACATAGCAAGACCCCATCTCTACAAAATATTGCAAAAATTAATTGGGTGTAGTGGTGCACATCTGTAGTACTAGCCACTTGGGAAGCTGAAGCAAGAGGAACACTTGAGCCCAGGAGTTGGAGTCTGCAGTGAGCTTTGACTGAGCCACTGCACTCCAATCTGGGCAACAACATGACACCTTTTCTTTTTAAAAATATATATATGAGGGGGGAACTCCCTACAAAGGGATTTATCTTTTGGAGGGCATATCCCTTGTAGTCTAGGCTTTCCCCACTAGGTAAGTGTTCTAGGAACCCATCAGCATTCGTGTACCAGCTAGCATTGTTGTGAGGGTGCGTTTGACTTCAGTGAATTGTTTTTTGGAGATTCTTTCAATGTGTTTGCCCATTTCATAATGAATGATTTACAAGTGCAACTGCCCACACCACGCTGAGTGTTCAGCAATTTTTAACCAAAAATGGCATGATCCCAGTGACCCACCCTCCCTGTTCACCCCATCTCACCCCAAGCGACTTTTGTTTGTTTCCCCAGATAAGAAAAGTCCTCAAAGGCAAACATTTTGCTGATGTGGAAGAGTTGAAACAAAAAAATGGCACAAATACTAAAAGGCATCAAAATTGATGAGCTTAAAAACTGTTTTGAGCAGTGTAGAAAGCATCTTGATGAGTGTATTGTATCAAACAAAGAGTACTTTGAAGGTGACTGAAGTTTAAACATGTAAGAATAAGACAATTTTTATAAATAAATTCCAGGTTGGGGGGGTCCCCTTCATTTAAATAAATATATGTGTGTGTATATGTATTACATAATTAAAAACTAAACTGTATAATTTTTACTATTTATGTTACAGTAATTAAAAAAAGGAAGCAATATGTAAACATGGGTTGAACTTTTTAAATGCAAAAAAACCTTTGAATACATATGTTAAGTTATTCTTTAAATACTAAAAAATCAATGATACAAAATATTTTCTTTGTTCTACATCATGGTCTAAATTGGGGCCCAAGTACACTCAATGATGAGGCTTTTAGGATGGCGTTCCCTTCTTATGCTGAATCAGTATCTAAATAATTTTTAAATACCTTTCCAAGTACTAGTAGGGAAATAGGCATCAAAATCTTACCTTAAACGCAAATTTATTATACAGAGTTTAGGTTTTGCAAATTTATCTTAGGACCCCACCAGCAATGATCTCATTGCATCTCACATGAATGTGTTTTATTTTAGAGAATTTGAAGGTCATAACATTCTGGATAAAATGGCAAATCATAAAAAGTAAGAGCAAATGGTACTGGGAGATCTCCACGTATCTGTTCTATTGAGTAAACAATAGTTGTCCACTTACTATTTTTTCCCTGGGTTGAGTGGGAGATTGCCTAGATCCCAGGGCAATCTAAGTTGGCTACTCAAGAAGGTATTTTATTTGGATTACTTATTTATCCACTCAACCCCTAATATGCCCCAGGTGTCACACTATAGGGAGCCGATGTAGTACTGGTCATTGCAGCAGCATGGTGTGTGTTGTCATGGATGGATGCACGTAGAGCCTGGGAAGCCCATAGTCACAGAAGATGGGCCAGACTCTGGAACAGGTTGGAAGGACTCGGCAGGGAAACACTGGGGCTGGCTGGCAAGCTGTGTCCCCAGGAGCTATCTCTGAGGTGACACGTGATACATTGGCTAGACCTATCTGAGTCACAACACCATTGTGGCTGCCCTGGAAACACAGCTCTGCAACCATTTCTGGGAGCAACAGGGCCACGGTAATAGGCACCTGACTGTGACCATGTTCCATGAGCTTATGACTTCTTTTTTTTTAAGGACTTTAATACTCCTTCCCTCCATATCTGATTCTATAGCCTCAACACTTAAAATAACTGGGTTGGCTAGGTACAGTGGCTCACGCCTATAATCCTGGCACTTTGGGAGGCCAATATGGGAGAATTGCTTGAGCCCAGGAGTTTGAAACCAGCTTGGACAACATAGCAAGATCCATTTCCACAAAAAAGAAAAAGAAAAAGAAAAGAAAGAAACAAGTAACTGGGTTAGTAAGAACCAGAGGTAACAAGAGGAGAGAAAATGGTCCTATGGGATATGTATTCATTCAGTTCTTAGGAGTCCTCAGTGAGCAATTTAGACATATTTCCGATTTTCTTCTCAAATTCTTAGGAAAATTAACTATTGAAGTTTTCCAAAAAAAGGACATAAATGTTGTTTTAACTGGTAAAAGTGTCTTTGAAAGAAACTAAGTGGCATACAGAGCTGATAAAAAGAAGATTCCTGCCGGGCTCGGTGGCTCAGCCTGTAATTCCGCGCTTTGGGAGGCTGAGGTGAGTGGATTGCCTGAGCCCATGGGTTCGAGACCCGCCTGGGCAACTTGGCGAGATCTCATCTCTACAAAAAATCAGCCAGGTGTGGTAGCACACGCCTGTAGTTCCAGCTACTTGGAAGGCTGAGGAGGAAGGATCGCCAGAGCCCAGCAGGTCGAGGCTGCGGTGGCCGGAAATGGCCACTGCACTCCAGTCTGGGCGACAGAGTGAGACTCCAACTCAAAAAAAAAAAAAAAAAGAAGATTCCAATGCTTATATACATACATAGCAATATTTAAATAGTATATGTAATATATGTATACATCATACAAAAATCTCCCACATGAAACCTTATCTCAAGAGTTGAGTCATTAATTAGCCCTTCATTTCTCCATAATCCTGGAAGGATGTTGGTGTTGAGGTTGACATACCTGTTGAAGACAGTAACTGACATGGTTTCCAGTGCTTTGATGAGACCTCTGATGCGCAGCCTTCTGATCAGGAATCTGTGGTTCTTTTATGTTGTTGGAACACTCACTGTGTCCCCAGGGACTGCAACTTTCTATGAGTTTTCTTTGGCTAAACCAGGAAAGAAGGTACATGCACATTTTCACAGAAACTATGATTTCATGAAAGATCTTGAGGAGATGAGGAAGGCTGGCATCTTTCAGAGTGCAAAGTGATTTTGGAATATAAAGAATGGAAGTAACAGGCATCTGCAGAACCTTCCACCCCAAAACTACAGAATATACATTTTCTCATCAGACATGAAATGTTGTCCAAGATATATCATATGATAGGGAACAAATCAAGTCTTAATATAATTCAAAAAAATCTAAATCAAAGCAAACTCTTTCTCAGACCACAGTAGAAGAAAACTAGAAATTAACTCCAAGAAGAAATTGAGAACCCAAACAAAAACATGGAAGTTAAACAATCTGCTTCTGAATGATCCTTGGGTCAACAATAAAATCAAAACAGAAATTTAAAAATTCTTCAAAATGAATGATAACAATGAAACAAGCTATCAAAACCTTTAGCATACAGCCAAAACTGTGCCCAGAGGAAAACGTATGGTGCTCAAGGCCTACACTAATAAGACTGAAAGATTGCATATCAATAACCTAACATCACACCTCAAGGAACTAGAAAAACACAAACAAACCAAATCCAAAGTTAGTAAAAGAAAAGAAAGAAGATCAGAGCAGAGCTAAATGAAATTAAAATTAAAAAAATACAAAGGATCAATGAAACAAAAAGTTGTTTCTTTAAAAAGATAAACAAAATTGATAGACTTCTAGTCAGATTAATTAAGAAACAAAGAGAGAAGATTCAAATGAGCTCAATCAGAAATGAAAATAGAAACATTACGACTGATATGATGGAAATTCAAAAGATCATCCAAGACTATTAAGAACACCTCTATGCAAACAAACCGGACAATCTAGAGGAAAAGGATAAATTCTTGGAAATGTGCAGCCCCTCATCCTTGAATCAGGAAGAAATAAAAACCTAGAGCAGACCAATAACAAATAGTGAGATTGAAACAATAATTAGAAGTCTCTCAACAAAAAAAAGTACAGGACCCAATGGACTCACAGCTGAATTCTACCAGGTCTTTAAAGAAGAATTGGTACCAATTTTACTGAAGCTATTTCACAAGATGGAGGAGGAGGGAATCCTTCCTAACTCATTCTATAAGACCAGTATCACTCTGACACCAAAGTCAGGAAAAGACACAACAAAAAAAGAAAACTACAGACCCCTTGTGTATCCCTTGTGAACATTCAACAAGATGCTGGTAAATCAAATTCAACAGCACATAAGTAAAATAATACACCATGACCAAGTGGACTTTATCCCACGGATGCAAAGGTGGATCAACATACACAAGTCAATAAATGTGATCCTCTGCATAAACAGAACTAAAAATGAAAACCATTTGATCATTCATTAGATACAAAAGAAAAGCATGTGATAAAATCCAGCATCTCTTCATGATAAAAACCCTTAGCAAAATAGGCATAGAAGGAGCATTCCTCAAAATAATAAAGGCCTATATGACAAATCCACAGCCAATGTCATCCTAAACTGAGAAAAGTTGAACACATGTCTCCTTAGAACTGGAACAACTCCCATTCAACATAGTACTGGAAGTTCTAGTCAGAGCAATCAGGCAAGAAAAAGAAATAAAAGGTATCCAAATTGGAAAAGAAAAAATCAATATGCCAGTGATATAATCTTATACCCAGAGAATCCTAAAGGTCCCTCCAAAAGATTCCTAGACTTGAGAAATGAGTTAAGTTTCAGGATACAAAATCAGCACACAAAAATCAGCAGCACTGCTATACACTAATAGCGACAAAGCTGAGAATCAAATCAGGAACTCAATTCCACTTACAGTAGCAGCCAAAAAGCTAAAATACCTAGGAAAGTATTTAATGAAGGAGGTGAAAGATGTCTACAAGAACTACAAAGCTCTAAAGAAAGAATTTGTAGCAAACACAAATGAATGGAGAAACATCTCGTGCCAGTGAATTGGAAGATTCAACAGTGTTAAAATGACCATGCTACCCAAAGTAATCTATAGATTCAATGCAATCCTCATCAAACTACCAATGTCATTTTTCACAAAATTAGAAAAAGTAATCCTAAAATTTGTATGGAACTAAAAAAGAGCCAGAATAGCCAAAGCAATCCTAAGCAAAATAATAATAATAATAATAAAGCTGGAGGTATAACATTACCTGACTTCAAATTATAGTACAAGGCTGTAGTAACCAAAACAGCATGGTACTGGTACAGGAACAGACACATGGACCAACGGAATAGAACAGAGAATCCAGAAACAAACCCAAATACCTACAACCAACTGATCTTTTACAAAGCAGTCAAGAACATACACTGGGGAATGAACACCTTAGTCAACAAATGGGAAAATTGAATAACTACATGCAGAAAAATGAAACTTGATCCTTATCTCTCCCCATATACAAAAACTCACTCAAGACGCATTAAAGACTTGAAGTCTGACCTGAAACCATAAAAATCCTAGAAGAAAACCTTGTAAAAACCCTTCTGGACATCAGCCTAGGCAAAGAATTTATGGCTAAAACCCCAAAAGTAAATGCAACTAAAACTAAAATAAATAAGTGGGATTAATTAAACTAAAAAGCTTCTGCACAGCAAATAACAATAATAGGCAACCTATGGGAGAAAATATTCGGAAACTATGCATCTCACAAATGACTAATATCTAGAATCTACAAAGAGCTGGAAAAAAATCAGCAAGATAAAAGCAAATAACCACATTAAAGGTGGGCAAATGACATGAACAGACATCTCTCAAAAGAAGATTTACAAACGGCCAACAAACATGAAAAAATGCTCAACATCACTCATAATCAGAAAAATGCAAATTAAAACCACAATGAGATGCCACCTTACACCACTCAGAATGACCATTATTAAAAAATAAAAATAAAAATAGATGCTGGCTAGTTGCAGAGAAAAGGAATGCTTATACACTACTGGTGGGAATGTAAATTAGTACAACCTCTATGAAAAGTGGTATGGAGATTTCTCAAAGAACTAAAAGTAGATCTACCATTTGGCCTACCATTTGATCTCACTACTAGGTATCTACTCTAAGGAACAGAGGACGTTTATATAAAAAAGACACCTGCACCCATATGTTCACAGCACAATTCACAATTGCAAAGAGGTGGCATCAACTTGAACGCCCATCAACTGATCAATGGATAATGAAAATATGGTATATAAACACTATGGAATACCACACAGCCATAAAAAAAAAAATGAAATAATGTTTTTTGTAGTAAGATGAATGAAATTGGAGACCATCATCATAAGTGAACTAACCCAGGAACAGAAAACCAAACACCGTATGTTCCCACTTATAAGTGGGAGCTGAACTAAGGATCTGCAAAGACACGGAGAATGGGGTCATGGACACTGGAGACTCAGAGGAGGGAGGGGGGAAGAGATGCGGGCACAAAAAAGTCACCTGTCGGGTACAATGTGCACAGGCAGGGGTGGAGGGTATACTTAAAGCCCAGACCAAAAACTATTGATATTTGTCCCCGCTAAAGCTACTGAAATAAATAATAATAATAATAATAAAAGAATGTATCTGGGCTAAATCACATAGAGGTGTGCCACTGACTTGTGCTCCTGAACTATGAAACATGTTATGGGGCTAAGAAGTCATTTCTCTTGATACATAAACTGTTAACAAATAAAAAAAAGATTTGAGTCATTAATTCAAATGGCATTGTTTCTCCGCGCTACTTATTCACATCTGTACTAATGAGTCCTTTTGTGTCTGACTCAGCCAGCCATGCAGGCACATCTTTAGTCTGTAGGATTAATTTGTCATATTTAGTGAACTTTCTGTCCCCTCCCTCAGCTTTCTATCCACTGGGAATCTGCATCTTCAGATGATCATCACCATCCAAGCATGCCCTAGGCTCGCTCATGTCTGCCCAAGTCTTTGACCTCACTGTTTCTGGGTGTCAAGAATCACATTGTGGCCGGGCGTGGTGGGTCTCGCCTGTCATCCCTGCACTTTGGGAGATGGAGGCGAGAGGATTGCCTGAACCCAGGGGTTGGAGACCAGCCTGGGCAACTTTGTGAGACCTCATCTCTACAGTAAATCAGAACAATTAGCAGGGCATGGTGGTGCGTATCTGTGGTTCCAGTTACTTGGAAGGCTGAGGCAGAAGGATCTCCTGAGCCCAACCGTGAGCATGCCCCTGCACTCCAGCCTGGGGGCCAGAGTGAGACTCCAACTAAAATAATAATAATAATAATAATAATTGCATTACTCTGATGACATTTTGTTATTGTAAGCATTTTCCATTCTGTTTGTTTTTCAGGGCTTTGCTTTCAAATTCATTGATATCTTGCCTGGTCTCTCTCCCTTAGTCCTCTGTCTTCATCCTCACTGCCTCTTAACAAGCCTATTCCCACATGCGAGCACACCCTGGGGGAGGAGGGGTGGGAGCAATCCCGCAGGAGTCTCCATCTCCCAGCCCAGGGAAGACGCCAGGGCCTTGTCAACACCGAATCTCTCCATTGACTCTGGATCATCCATGGCCCTCCCAATCTACCCACTTGCTAAGAGAATAACAATTGTATTTATCTTAAGTAGCACACCAAGGGCAGGCAGAGGCTACCAGTGAGTGGACATCACAGAGATGCAAGAAAGAAAGGACAGGTGCCGAGGAGCTGAATCTGAGCTGTGGCCGACACACATGCTCTCATTTCATGCCTAGCAACCGAAATGTGGGCATGGCTCTGAGAGAGATGAGATCAGAGGTTGGAGAGGCTGATGAGCTTTCCAACGCTGCACAGGTACTAGGTGAGCCACCAAAATTTGAAAGCCATTGGGCTGATTCCATAGTCCCTGCTCTTTCTGTTTGCTGAGCTGTGCCCGCAGGGCAACTGGGCCCACACTGAACATGTTTAATGTCCGTAGGGAGAGGCAAGATGTACTCTGATGGAGGGAAAAAACAGAAAGTCCACTTATAAAAATCTAAGACATGGGCTAGGCATAGTGGCTGGCTCACACCTGTCATCTCAGCACTTTGAGAGGCTGAAGTGAGAAGACTACCTGAGCCCAGGAGGTCGAGACCAGCCTGGGCAAACTTGGCAAGACCTCATCTCTACAATAAATCAAAAAGTTAGCCAGGTACAGTGGCCCATGCCTGTGGTTCTAGCTACTTGGAAGGATGAGGCGGAAGGATGGCCTGACCCTAGGAGGTCGAGGCTAGGTAGCCATGTTGGTGCCACTGCACTTCAGCCTGGGCAATAGAGCGAGACTCCAACTCAACAACAACAAAACAAAAACAAAAGCAAGATGGTATGCAATAAAATGCAGCCAGTAAGATGGTGAGGAACCATAATGCATGGCCACAGACCAAAGAAGACGAGGTGAACGTGTGTGCTGGAGGCAGCAAGCTCTGACGCACATCCTGCTGAACTGTCAGCAATTGCCTTTCCAGTGCTGGTATAGAATTTGGATTCAGTGGACAACTGTTGCCCGCTCTCTCTGATCTTGTTTCCAGATGTCACTACAGAGCACTGGGACCCCACATGTTTTGTGGTCATATTTCATTCCCTAACCCCTTCACTCACCCACCCTTACCAACACTCTTTCTAAGAATGCCAGCCAAGCCAGTGATTCCTTTTTTTTAAACTTCATAAATAAATAAAAATGAGAGACATAGACCCTGTCCTCAAAGTTATAATCAATGAGATAATTTTTTAAATTCTTTTTTAAATTTTTTTTAATTAATATTTTTTATTTTGATATTGTGGGGTACAGTTAAGGGTTAGGTATACAAATACGTTTCGTTCAGGCGCCCTTGTTGATATGGGGTGTCTCCTCATCCCCAGACAGATATTGATTACCGTTAATCCCACCTCCCTTCCACTCCCCCCCATAGTTTCCCACCACTGTCAGTCCTTTTCTTATAGTATTACATGGATGTTCAAGGTCCATTATATGAGTGAGAACATGTGATACTTGGACCTTTGTTTTTGTGAGAGGTCACTCAGTATTATAGACTCTAGTTCCATCCAGGAACTAGAAATTCATGATTTTGTTCTTTTTTATGGCTGCATAGTATTCCATCATATATATGTACCACATTTTTAAAATCCAGTCCTCTTTTGATGGGCAGCATGGTTGCTTCCAGGTTCTTGCTATTGTGAAGAATGCTGCGATAAATATACGTGTGCAAGTATCTTTTTTATAGAGTGATTTGAGTTCTTCAGGATATATTCCCAGTAGGGGGATTGCAGGGTCATATGGGAGGTTGATATTTAAAACTTTTAGGAATCGCCACACTGCTTTCCACAGAGGTTGCACTAGTTTACACTCCCACCAACAGTGTAGAAGTGTTCACTTTTCGCCACACCCTCTCCAGCAGCTGTTATTTTTTGAGTTTTGATAATTGCCATTCTGACTGGAGTTAGGTGGTATCTCAGTGTGGTTTTGATTTGCATCTCCTTGATGATTAGTGAGGTGAACATTCTCATGTGTCTGTTGGCTGCTCGGATGTCTTCCTTTGAGAAGTGTCTGTTCAAATCTTTTGCCCACTTTGTAATGGGGTTGCTTGTTTTTTTCTTTTCAGCACATTTGAGTTCCTTGTAGATCCAAGATGTTAAGCCTTTGTCGGACCTGGAGTTGGCAAATACTTTTTCCCAGTCTGTAGGCTGTCTCCCTGCTCTCTTGATGGTTTCTTTGGCTTTGCAGAAGCTTGTCAGTTTAATGAGGTCCCACTTGTCTATCTTACCTCTTATGGCCTGTGGGTTTCGGGTTTTGTTCAGGAATTGGATGCCAGTTCCAATTTCCATAAGGGTATGTCCTGTATTTTCTAAGGTTCTTATGGTTTGAGGTTTTACAGTTAGGTCGCTGATCCAGTTAGAGTTAATTTTTGTGTATGGGGACAGATAGGGGTCTTGTCTGAGTCTTCTGCATGTGGTCAGCCAGTTTTCCCAGCACCATTTACTGAATAGGTTCTCCTCTCCTCAGTGGTAGGTGGTGGAGGCTTTGTCGAAGATGAGTTGGTTGAGAAATTGAGGTTTAGCTTCTGGAATCTCAATTCTATTCCATTGGTCTATATGCCTATTTTTGTACCAATACCAAGCTGTTTTGATTATTGTAGCTTTATAGTAAAGTTTGAAGTCTGGTAATGTGATACTGCCTGCTTTTTTTTTTTTTTTTTCTTTGCTGAGGATTGTTCTGGCTATTCTTGGTCATTTGTGTTTTCATATGAATTCCTGTATTGCCTTTTCTAGGTCTGAGAAGAATGTTGATGGTAAATTTGATGGGTATTGCATTAAATCTGTAGATTGCCTTAGGTAGGATGGACATCTTCACAATGTTGATTCTTCCAATCCATGAGCATGGGATA
>NW_007259596.1:551475-551891 GCF_000164805.1 Carlito syrichta
TCAAGGTCCACTATATGAGTGAAAACATGTGATACTCAGATCTTTGTTTCTGTGAGAGGTCACTCAATATTATTGACTCTAGTTCCATCCTTGCTGTGAAGTTCAAGATTTTGTTCTTTTTTATGGCTGTGTAGTATCCAGTCTTCTTTTAATAGACAGTATGGTTGATTCCAGGCTCTTGCTATTGTGAATATTGCTGCAATAAACATACGTGTGCAGGTATCTTTTTTATAGAGTGATTTGAGTTCTTCAGGGTATATTCCCAGTAGGTGGATTGCGGGGTCATATGGGAGGTCAATATTTAGAGCTTTTAGGAATCGCCACACTGTTTTCCATAGATGTTGCACTAGTTTGCACTCCCACCAAGAGTGTAGGAGTGTTCCCTTTTCATCACACCCTCTCCAGCAACTGTTATG
>NW_007259596.1:552001-573886 GCF_000164805.1 Carlito syrichta
TAGGATGGACATCTTCACAATGTTGATTCTTCCAATCCATGAGCATGGGATATTTTCCCACTTGCTTGTGTCAGCCAGTGATTCTTAAAACATAACAAGAAAGTAACCAGGCATGGTGTCTCATGCCTGTCATCCCAGCACTTTGGGAGGCAGAGGTGAGAGGATTGCCTGGACCCAGGGGTTTGAGAACAACCTGAGCAACTTGGCGATACCTCGTTTCTATAATAAGTTAAAAAAAGTAGCCAGGTGTGGTGACATGCTCCTGTAGCTCCAGCCACTTGGAAGGCTGAGGCAGAAGGATTGCCTGAGCCCAGTGGGTCACAGCTGTGGTAGCCTTGAGCATGTCACTGCACTCCAACCTGGGCAACAGAGTAAGACTCCTATTCAAAATAATAATAATAATAACAACAATAACAAGAAAGTAGAATGTATAGTTATTTTGTTCATGTCTGTGCAAAAGACTGTAAATTTTACAGATCACGTCATCCTGAGGGTTGCTGTGTTTGCAATAAGAAAGGGTCAAAACAAATATTTGCATCTGGGGCCTTACCTACTAGAGCAGCAGTGAAACGGTCAAAGTGCAGGTGCAAGGACCTGTGGGAACTGTGAGCAAGCTCCATGGGTGTTGCCCTACAGTTTCCAGGAGCTGACTCTCTCTCTACTGCTGGCCCCAGTGAAACGAGGATATCAGGCCTCCCCATGCCCTTATCACAAACATGCCCATTACTGGACCAAATAAAATGATTTGAGCACTCATTTGAAATTCAAAGCAGTCATTCCTGCTTTGAAGCTGAAAGACATTTAAAGTTGCAGCTTGACTTAAAAAAGAAAAATAATCAGGAAGCTCAATTTCCATGTTGATCCTCTCTCATTTCCTTCCTGGAATTGGAGCTGAAGATCCTGGTATGTCTAGTAAGTGGGAAGATACCTGGATGTTATCCTGGGCGTTAACAACATATCCATCTTTCTTTTGTTGCTTGGTCAGTAGGAATTGGATTTTGGTTTTTTTCTTTTTTTTTTTTTTTTTTTTTTGAATTTGAGTCTCACTCTGTCGCCCAGACTGGAGTGCAGTGGCCGCTCCTGGTCACCGCAGCCTCGATCTGCTGGGCTTCGGTGATCCTTCTGCCTAGCCTTCTGAGTAGCCGGAATTACAGGCGTGCACTGCCACGCCCGGCTAATTTTTTGATTTATTGTAGAGATGAGGTCTCACCTGTCCAGGCGGGTCTCGAACCCGCAGGCTCAGGCAATCCACTCACCTCAGTCTCCCAAAGGCGCGGGATTACAGGTTGAGCCACCGAGCCTGGCTCTTTTTAAATTTTTTTATACAAAACTGGTATCTTACATGTTTTTGTTTTTGTTTTAAGATGGAGTCTTGCTCTTTTGTTCAGGTTGGAGTACGGTGGTATGATCACAGCTCACTGCAGCCTTGACCTTCCAGTCATACCTCCTGGAAGTGATCCTTCTGTTTCAGTCTCCTGAGTAGCTGGGATTAGAGGCTTGCATCACATAGATACTATCATTTTTTTTTTGGTAGAGATGAGGTCTTGCTATGTTGCCCAGACTGGTCTCAAACCCCTCAAGCAACTCAGCCTCTCTATAGGCATGAGCTACCAATCAAGGTTTTTGTGGGTTTTTTGTATTTGGAGTCTCACTCTGTCACCCAGGCTGGAGTGCAGTGGCACGCGCACAGCCATCGCAGCCTCAGGCTGCTGGGCTCAGTAGATACTTTACCTCAGCCTTCCAAGTAGTTGGAACCACAGGTGCGTGCCACCACGCCCAGCTAATTTTTCCATTTTATTGTAGAAATGAGGTCTCACCAAGTTGCTCAGGCTGGTCTTGAACCCTTGGACTCAGGCAATCCTCTTGCTGCAGCCTCCCAAAGTGCTGGGATTACAGGCATGAGCCACCACGCCAGGTCAGGAATATAGTTTAAAAAAAAAACAAAACATGTTTCTAGAAGCACAAGGTTCCCTCCTGCTCTAAAACTATGAATGTGAAGAAGCAACGCGAATGACACACATTGAATAGAGCTATAAGCAGAGGTCCAACTGATTATCCTGTTGCATCAGTAAAGGATTTGTGCTGCACACAAAAGTGTTCACGGTAGCTTAAGCAGAAAGATCTGTACTATAATCAGTAGCTTATACCGTCTGTCTGTAGACCAAAGAGCCAGTCTTGAACCATATCAAGTAAAACCCAGGAAGAATGCTCGATCTCATCAGTTCTATCAAAAGCACCTCTAAGCCTGGGCACCATATAGAGACCTCATCTCTAAAAAAAAAAAAAATTAAAAAATTAGCCGGGCATAGTGGCATGTACCTCTAGTCCCAGCTACTCAGGAGGCTGAGGCGGAAGGATCACCTAAGTCCAGGAGTTTGAGACTGTGGTGAGCTGTGATGGTGTCACTGCACTCCAGCCTGGGCGGCAGAGTAAGATCATGACTCAAAATAAATAAATAAAAATAAAGTCACTTCTGCTGTTGCTGCCACTTCTTGGCTTATATAGTGCTGGAAACAGAGGCTAACACTTCACGGAAGCTGCCTGGAAGCACCATCGATGCCCAAGCCTGTTGAAAGGTACGGTTTCCCCATGTGTGAACACGACCACACTTGGCTACTTCTGCCCCCTCAAACAGCACACTGTGGTAGGCAGAATTCTGGGATGATCCCTGAGATTATTGTTCCCTGGTGAACACCTTGGGCCATACGCTCTCCTTGAAGGTGAGCAGGATCTGAGAGTATGATGGGATATCCCTCTCGTGGCTATGCTCTACTGTACAGCAAAAAAAGATCTTACAAATGAATTAAGGTCTGCAGTCAACTGAATGTGAATTAATCCCAAGTGAGAGGGTCTGGGCGAGGGGGGCTAACCTCACCAGGTGCGCACTTAAAAGTCAGAGAGTCAAAGCCAAGGGCACTTTCTTTCATGTTGGCTTTGGTGGAGAAAAGTGTCACATCGTGGAGAGGGCCACAAGGCAGAGAATGGCAAGAAATCTCCAGGAACTGTGAATGGTCCTGACTGGCAGCCAGCAAGTCAGACCTCAGGTCTGTCACCCATGCTGGAGTGCAGGGGCTCATCAGGGCTACCGCAGCCTCAGACTATCTTTCCACCTTCCAAGCAATTGGAACTGTAGGCATGCCCTACTACAGCCACCTAATTTTTTGATTTATTATAGAGACAAAGTCTCGCCAAGTTGCCCAGGCTGGTCTTGAACCCTCGGGCTCGGCTATCTGCTCACCTCCGCCTCCCAAAGTGCTGGGACTACAGGCATGCACCACCACACCTGGATAACTTTTTGATTTATTGTAGAGACAAAGTTACGCTAAGTTGCCAGGCTTGTCTCAAACTGGACTCAGGCAATCCTCTCGCTTCCACCTCCCAAAGTGCTGGGATGACAGGTATGAGCCACCACGCCCAGCATGACCTCGGTCTTACAGCCACAGGAACTGAATTCTGCCAACAACCAGTGGACTTGGAAAAGGACCTTGATAAGACTGTAGCCCTGGCCAATGTCTTCACTTCAGCCCTGCGAGGCACTGAGTCGAGGAAGCTGCCCTTGTGCCTATATTTCTGACCTGCAGAAACTGTGAACCCACAGATGGTGCTGTTGTAAGCTGCTCACCTGTGTAGGCAGCAAGAGAAAGGCAGAAAGATAAAGTTGACACATATCTCTGCATGACAGAGCCCAGTCACTCCTTAGACTCACCCTTTTAGGTTCTCACACTCTAATACTCAGCAAGGGAAGCCAGAAGCTAGAATTTGTATTATGTGAGTCAATCTCTGAGTATTAGCCATCTTCTTTTTGGGGGCATTCTTTTCCAAAATAACTTTTTTTTTTTTTTTTTGAGTCAGAGTCTCACTCTGTTGCCCAAGCTCACTCTGTTGCAGTAGTACACTTATGGCCACCACAGCCTTGACCTGCTAGGCTCAGGGGATCCTTCTGCCTCAGCCTTCCAAGTAGCTGGCTACAGGTGTGTGCTACCACACTCAGCTAATTTTGTGGTTTATTGTAGACATGAGGTCTCGCCAAGTTGCCCAGGCTGGTCTCTAACCCCTGGACTCAGGAAATCTTCTCTCCTTGGCCTCCCAATGTGCTGGGATGACAAGCATGGGCCACTGCGCCCGGTTCCAAAATATCTTTTATAGTAGGTCTTACATAGGTTAAAAAAGATTCCTTCATTTTTTTGTTCGTGTTTGTTTAAGATGGCAGAGATCAACCTATCTTATGAGTATTCAATACAAGGCAACATTTCTGTCAGCAGTTCTCTTACATGAACCAACCAGTTGTCTCAACTCATACCCTAATATTCCACCACATGAGTGGTGGCTCATGTTCGTAATCCCAGCACTTTAGGAGGCCAAGGTGGGAGGATCACTTGAGCTCAGGAGTTCAAGCCCAGACCAGGCAACATAGTGAGACCTCGTCTCTATTTTTAAAATTAAATTAAAATTTAGAAGAAATACTCTCTAGCCCAACTTCCTTTCATTTCAAAACCACCAATGGCAAAGAAGAATAAACAATAAGACTGACATTTAAGAAACTGTGGTATCTGAAAGCAAAACAGAAAGACCATTCTGCTCTCCCCAGTCATAACTTCCCAGACTGGCTCTTCTCAGCCAGGGCCAAGTTTGGCCCCTTCTCCTCGGAAGGCAGGGAAGCTTCTTCCAAAACCACACTTCATGGGTTTTCCTCGGTGCCTGTAATTTCATGAACAGTTATAGTCCCTTAACTTCTAAGGTGCTGAAAGTTTGCAAAGTGCCTTCAAGAAGTCCTATGTTATTTCATTTGATCCTCACACCAGCCTGACAAAGATTGGAGAAGTATCATTATTTCCAGTTTATACATAATAGAAACCTCAATGTTCAGGGTTACATATCTGGCTTACACATGGCAAATCAAGACCAGACACCAGGTCTTGGGAACACAGATCACACAGGCTTCCCCCAGGACTTCTGCCCTCTCCCCGACACATCCATGAATGGGTAGAAACAATATTTTGTAGACAGTGGCCTCCAATTGTCCTCTCATCTTGCCACCCAAATCCTTCGCACACGCATGACCATCCATGGTTGACACAATCAAGTACAAGTTTCCAAGCATAAATCTGGATACTGCTTACCTCGTAAGTTTTATTTTTTCCTTCAGAACACCCCATTTCTTCTTCTTATTATTATTATTTATTTTTTAGAGACAGGGTCTTGCTCTGTCATCCAGGTTGGAGTGCAGTGGCGTGATCGAAGTTTATTGCAGGCTCAAACTCCTGGACTCAGGCGATCCTCTTATCTGTTTCCTGAGTGACTAGGACTTAACTAGGACTAGAGGTGCATATCACCACAGTGGGCTATTTTTCTTTTATGTATGTATGTATGTATATATTTCATCAAGACAAAGTCTTGCTATGTTGCCCAGGCTGATTTTCCATTCCTGGTCTCAAGTGATCTTCCCATCTCGGTATCCCAAAGTGCTGGGATTACAAGTATGAGCTGCTGTGCCCTGCCCACCGTTTCTTCTGGTTTGTTCCTGATACCTCCTGGTTTCTCCCTAGACTTGCTGTTGACCGCCTTTAGGGTCTGAGTAAGTTGGAGGCTCTGCTCAGACTTTGCCCAGGCTGGTCAAGAGAGTGCTCCTCTGTGTTCAGCCCACTCCTCTGTTGAACACGTTAGTAAATGTTCTGCTAATGTACATAGAGCCTTGGGGTGTGAGCCCACGGAGGGGCCTTTTCATCATGTCTATCTGTATCTAACACAGTGCTGATGAAAGTAGGACTTAATAACAGGTGGTTTTATTAGTTAGGAAGCAGAAACAAGCAAAGGTGAGCTCCCACCCCATGGGTGTGATTCCCCACCCAAACTGCCTCGGTGGGGACTGAGTCTAGGAAGGAGCGAATGATTTTTTCTATGTGCTTCACTACTATCTACTCAGTCTCCCTCTCCCTCTCTCCCTCCCCCTTTCTCCTTCACAGGTGTTTATCCCCATTGATCTCTTGTTCACATAGTTTTGTCTTTTTGTTTTATTTACTTATTTCTTTTGTAAAGATGAGGTCTCACTATGTTGCCCAGGCTGGTCTCGAACTCCTGGCTTCAAGTACTCCACCTACCTTTGCCCCCCACGTTGCTGGGACTACAGGCATAAGCCACTGTGCCGTCCTAATTTCACCTTAATATCTGCTTTGTAGAGGGCCTGAACCGACAGTGGTACTTCAAGATTTAGATCAAGGCTGGGAGTGGTGGCTCACACCTGTAATCCCAACACTTTGGGAGGCTGAGACAGGAAGATCACTTGAGACCAGGAGTTTGAGACTAGGGTGGTTAATATAGTGAGACCATGTCTAGGAGGGAAGGAAGGAAGGAAGGAAGGAAGGAAGGAAGGAAGGAAGGAAGGAAGGAAGGAAAGAAGGAAGGAAAGAAGGAAGAAAGGAAGGAAGGACATTTTTAAAAAGATTTAGGTATAAAAGTCACATTTTTTACATACTAGTTGAAATCCATGGACTGAATCCAGAATTTAGCAACTTAATCTAAAGCTACATAATAGTTTAGAATCACAGCTTAAAATACTACAAAACAGCACATCTGAGGCACACACAGGTGAAGCAGAAGACATCATGAGAGTTCACAAACACAACAAAAATACAAAATGATTTGAAATTCCCAATGAAAACTGAAAATCAAAGTAGAAGGTTGACTTATACCTGTAATCCTAGCACTTTGGGAGGCCAAGGTGAGAGGATTGCTTGAGCAGAAATTTGAGACCAGCCTTGGCAACGGAAGGTGACATAGTCTCTACAATTAATTAATTAACTAAATTGGGCATGATGGTTGGTGCCTGTAATCCCAGTTACTTAGGAGCCTGAAGCAGAAGGATCGCCTGAGCCTAGGAAGTTAAGGCTGCAGTGAGCTGTGATCATGCCATTGTACTCCAACTTGGGTGACAGAGTGAGACCCCTGACTCAAACAAATAACATATTAAGAGATAGATAAAGATTAGATAGACAGATGATAGATAAATAGATTAGACAGATAGATGATAAATAGGTTAGATAGATGATAGATAGATTGGTAGATAGATGACAGAGTACATAGACAAATAGAGGCTAGATGGATAGATAATAGATTAGATAAATGATAGATGGATAGATAGATTAGACAGAACATAGATAGTAGATGGTAGCTAGATGATAGATAGATAGATAGATAGATAGATAGATAGATAGATAGATAGATAGACAGAGAGATACATGACAGATAGTTGACAGCAGGTTTAATGCTGGGGGAACAATGGAGCAATGCTGCCGCCCAAAAGAGTGACAAGACCAAGTCTTGAGGCCAGGAGCTCCCTGGAACAGCTTTTTTGCCTCCCCAAGAGGGGACACTCCTGAGACAGCCTGCAGCTCTTCATCTGAGTCACCTGAGCACCTGCTGCACCTGTGTGTATTCGCCTTTCACAGACATTGCTCCTCCCTTGCAGAACAATTTTCTTGCCCAATCCTACAGCCAAATAGCTTCCAGAATGTTGGAGACACCTACAGGATTGCATCAATATTATTCTCTTCTTTCCCCCAATTTTGTAAATACTTGAGTCAAATTTATTAAGCCATCTTATATGCAAAAAAGAAACAAAGAAAGAAAGCTTTTATTTTTTTTCTTTCCATAAAGAAATGTACCCTTTACCACCACTTCTACTTTACTCAGGGGAACTCAGCTCCTTACATGTTTTGTGCAAATAAAAATAAAAACAGAATGTTACCCATATGAACCTAACAATTAAACATTAATACAAATCAACTCATTCATTCAAAATCCTCAGATTAGATTGACAGCCTGGATGATTTTGCTCATAATATAGGCAAGAATTGGAAAGTTTTAGGGACACGTTGTCACAAGCTCTGTAACTCGGTCACCCTTGATTGCCTCTGCGACTCCAGCCTCCACGCCTCCTCCTTTCCCCGTTGGCTTGAGCACCAGCTTGGACAAGCCGTGTGCCAACACTGCCTTTTTCTCAGAATACAAGAACTGCCACCCACAGTCCTGTGGCTAGAGGCCAGGACACTGCTAGCAAAGCCGGCCTGAGTCAGGCTGCAGCTTGCGTGAGAATTCCTGGGTTAGGTTCTTTCCCGACAGTGCAGTCGGAATGGCCTGTCAATAGCACGATGGTGAGAATTAGTAACATAAGAGAAGCACAGGACAGGGCAGTTCAGAAAACATGACTCCCTGTCTGCTGGTAAGACCATTCGCATTCTCCCAGCCGTCAACACCATAGAATTACTGTGAGACTTAGAATGAGATGACAACAACAGTTTAACTCTTGTCATTGAGAGAAAAGGGGCATCCCTATGTGTCATTGGTCAAAACAGAGATTTCAAGACTTTCTGGAGAGCAACATGGCAGTAGTGATCAGACTATAAAATGCCCAGACCTGTGGCTTAGTTATTCTTCTTCTGAAAAGTTAGCCTTGGGGGATAATTAAGAAAATACAGAAAGATGGAAATGTACAAAAATGTTTACAATGTATTGTTCGTAATAAGCAAATGTTAGGAACAACCAAATGTCCAATAATAGAAACTGGCTAAATGAATTAGAATATACCTACATAATAGAGTACTACACAGCTGTTAAAAATAATGCTGGAGCTGGGAGCAGTGGCCTGTAATCCCAGCACTTTGGTAGGCTGAGGCAAGAGGACTGCTTGAGCCCGGGAGTTCGAGACCAGCCTAGACAACATGGTGAGACCTCATCTCCACAATAAATAAAAAAATCAGCTGGGTGTGATGACACACGCCTGTAGTTCCAGCTACTTGGAAGGCTGAGGCAGAAGGATCGCCTGAGCCTAGCCTGGGTAACAGAGTCACACTCTGACTCAAAAAAAATAATGTCAGAAAAATAAAAACATAGTTATTGACACATAATGATGTATAAAATGTAATTATTAAACGCATAAGCAAGTCACAAATTTGTATATATGATGATTCTTACACACACCAAAAGAGAGAGAGAAAAAGTGGGAGGTGTATGAAACTATACTAACCAAGAAATCTAAAGGATTTAACTTCAAATAATGTTATTCTAGGACAGGGCGCCATGGCTCACACGTGTAATACCAGCACTTTGGGAGACTGATGTGGAAGAAAGGCTTGAGTCCCGGAGTTTGAAACCAGGCTGGTTAATATAGTGAGAACCTCATTTCTAAAAACTAAATAAATAACAAGGCAGGCGCAGTGACTCACACCTGTAATCTCAGCATTCTGAGGAACCGAAGTAAGAGGCTTGTACCCAAGGGTTAAAGACTAGCCGGGACAACTTGTTGAGACTTCAATAAATCAAAAAAATTAGCCAGGCTTGGTGGCATCTGCCTGTAGTTCCAGCTACTTGGAATGCTGAGGCGGAAGGATCACCTGAGCCCAGCAGGTCAAGACAGCAGTAGCCATGAGCATGCCATTGCACTCCAGCCTGGGTGACAGAGTGAGACTCTGACTCAAAACTCATTGTCTACTCATTGTCTGTGTTTTCTTATTTTCCTATAATGGGTGTATATTTCTACTTTAACAAGAAAATATAATTTTACATTTAAAAAGAAAGGTAAAGTATATGAAAACATGTTGCAGCAATTATTTTACAAATATAAGGTATTATGTTCTGGTAGCTTCTATAGAAACAACCTTATGGCACATATATGGATCAAAGTACCACATATACATGTAAATTATAAAATGGCCAGCTTTGTCTCAAATGGTTTATCCATCACTATAAATTCGTTATTGAAAAACTGGGGAAGCTCGCACCTCATGGAAAGAGACTGATAAACATTTAAATAATGAAATATTTTGTAAAGCCTTATTAAAATGAGCATTTTTAAAGTAAACTTAAGTTTGATGAAAATAATGATACCTGAGCCGCTGGTGATGTTAATATTATAAAAGGAAAGAAAACCTGTTGGGCACAGTGGCTCATGCCTAGAATTCCAACCCTTTAGGTGGCTGAGGAAAGAAGGCTGCCTGAGCCCAAGGGTTTGAGACCAGCCTGGGCAACTTGGCAAGACCTCATCTCTACAATAAATAAAACAATTTATCAGGCATGGTGGCACATGCCTGTAGTCCCAGCTACTGGGAGGTTGAAGCGTAAGGATCGCCTGAACCTAGCAGGTTGTGGCTGTGGTAGCTGTGTGACCACGCCACTGCACTCCAGCCTGGGTGACAAGTGAAATTTTGACCCCCCCCCCCAAAAAAAAGAGAAAAAAAAAGGAGAGGGGGAAGAAAATCTGATCCATTCATCTTTGTAAAACAAGTTTGACAGTTTTTAACCTACAAAATACATGACATACAGTGTTTCGAAATAGTTGCCTCACTTGCAAATAGGAAACACCAGTTTTTATTGCTGGTTCTGGCAAAAACACTCTGCATAACCTCAGACATGTATAGCTTGTCTGTGCTTGACTTAATTTATCTGTGAAATGAACATCACGTTGGCAGAGCCTGTAGATGAACTGCAGCTTATGTATATGAAACTCTTACACACCGCCTAAATGGAGAAGGAGCAGCGTTTGGAAGAGGAAAAGGGAAAAGCTTTGATGGTTTATTGAAGACAATTTCATAGCTGTTTCTCAATGAGATGCTACAAAATTTCCTTAATGAGCCAGTTCTAGTGCTTTATCTCCAACTACTCTACTCTGCTGCTGCTGAATGTGAACTATTGGCATGTGTAGTCATCTTGTAAACGCTACTGCCTTTTATTTGAGTTAAGTCTTAAAAAGAATTTTTTTTTGAGTAGGAGTCTCACTCTGTCACCCAGGTTGGAGTGCAGTGGCAAGCTCACAGCCACTGCAGCCTTGACCTGCTAGGCTCAGGTGATCCTTCCACCTCAACCTTCCAAGTAGCTGGAATCATAGGCATGAGCCACCATGCCTGGATAATTTTTTGATTTATTGTAGAGACGAAGTCTTGCCAAGTTGCCCGGGCTGGTCTCAAACTCCTAGACTCAGGCAATCCTCTCGCCTCTGCCTCCCAAAGTGCTGGAATTACAGTTGTGAGCCACTGCACCCAGCAGAAATTTTTAACTAACTTAATTTTAAATATCATTTTTATAAACAATACATAAATTTTTAACATAAAACTACCAAAATATATAGCATTAATATTTTATTTTTTTAAAGAAAAATTACTTTATTGCAATTTATTGAATATTTAATATACCATATAGCCATTTTTCTGGGATTTATCCCTCAGACATGATTGTGCTAGGCTCTAGGTCACACCTAGTGCTAATAAAATGCTTTTCTGAATAAAAATATGATAGCAAACAAAACAAATTCAAATTTTAAAAAGTCATGGAAAAGTTTGTTCTATACAGACTAATGACTAACACAATAAATGGAGATATATTAGTTTAACATAATTGGCTAATTTTATACAGCACATATCTTTAAGTTCACTTAATAAAGTACTGTATTACATTTGATTGAATTTTCAACACATATAAATATATAGAAACACAACTAATAAAAATAAGTCATGTCTCTATTCATTACAATTATCACATTTGTCTGCTTTTCAAAGAAATAGTCATGTGTAATTGGCTATAAGACATTCTATACTAAATATACCATGCCAGGTACAGTGACTCTTGCCTGTAATCCCAACCACTTGGGAGATTGAGGTGGGGGGATTGCTTGATCCCAAAAGTTCAAGACCGGCCTGGACAACATAGCAAGACCCTGTCACATTTTATAATAAATAAAATAAAATTTTTAAAAAAGGAAAGAAAACAATTTTAAATAAATATCTCAGGTCTGAGTCTACCAAGAAAGTAGACTATTTACTTTTCAAAGGTGTATCAATTATTTTGAAACACTGGAGCAATATTTCTCAATTTCTCCCAATCCTTAGTACATATTATGATCCTTATACATATGTTATAAGAAATGGTTGAGACCAGGAACAGTGGCTCATACCTGTAATCCCAGTACTTTGGAAGGCCAAGGCAGGAGGATTGCTTGAACCCAGGAGTATGACACCAGCCTAGACAACATAATGAGAACTTGTCTACACAAAAAAAAATCAAAAAAATTAGCCAGGCATGGTGGTGTGTGTCTTGGGATCACCTGAACTCAAGAGATCAAGGTCGTAGTGAGCCATGATTGCACCATTGCACTGTACTCCAGCCTGGGCAACAGAGTGAGACCCTGATTCCAAAAAAACGAGGAAGAGCTTTAGTGCCCAAACTGAATTAGAACTGCATGTGAAAAGTATGTCTCCTGGCACATTAAATAGGTGCTCAATAAATGCCAGCGGATCTTTTTTCCCCCTTTTGCTTTTCTTCAGCTGGAAGTTTCATGAATAAGAGGAGAATTAAGATTTAAAAGATGGGCAACACTGGAATAGGCCGAAAGGAACAGAAGAGGCATTAAGATTGGATGTTGCCGGACACAGGCACCAAGTGGGGGTGACATGCTCCAGTTTAATGAACTGACCCCTTCAGTTGGAATGCAGGTGCTGGTAATGGAGGGATGGGAGGGCTGGCAGGGTCAGGAGAGGTCTGGGGTCTGAGCCTGGAGCTGGTCCTCAATACACCCACACTCCCCCCGGCTGTCTCCCAGTGCGTGTTCTACCTGGGATGAATACTTGGACCAGACCTGAGCCCTCAGGTCCTTCTTCCTCATTCCCTGTGCACTGGCCCCCTCCTGTCTCCCTGCCCTAAATATGCTGCTTGACCTGCAATTAGACATTCTGATTACTCCTTCACTGATACTCTAAACCCCTCTTTCCCATTGTCTTTCCATAACATCCACCTGGCAAAACCCCGGTCCTAGATTCTTGGTTTTTCCACGTGACTTATCACACTTAGGCCAGTGCTGCATGGTTCAGGAGAGAAGTAGTAATTGTGCCACTTGGTATTATACATGTGCAATCATCCATCTCTGCCAGGCTTTTTCACCTGGCTGTAGCCCCACCCTGGTTTCTTAGCATGCACCTGTGGTCCACAACTGCTTAAAACCCTCTCCCCTGCCCTCAGTTCTCCGAGACTTTTTTTTTTTTTTTGAGTCAAGGTCTCATTCTCTTGTCCAGGCTGGAGAGCAGTAGCACCATCACAGCTCACAACAACCTTGACCTCCTAAGCCCAGGTGATCCTCCCGCCCCAGCCTCCC
This sequence comes from Carlito syrichta, assembly GCF_000164805.1. Lineage (NCBI taxonomy): Eukaryota > Metazoa > Chordata > Mammalia > Primates > Tarsiidae > Carlito > Carlito syrichta. The sequence continues at coordinate 565,137 of NW_007259596.1, forward strand.
GAGTAGCTGGGACAACAGGCGTGCACCGCCACACCTGGCTAATCTGACACACTTTACCTTGCACTTAGGGTAACCATTCCTCCCATTCAGCTGAGAAGTAGAAGTCATCATTAGGGAATTTCTCAACTTCGACGACCAAATCTACCAAATCTACTTTTGTTTACAGCCCTCCTTTTTCTTCTCTCATAATGAAAAAATAACAATATCCATCATTTTCTCCAAAGCCAATCCCTCAACATGTACTATAAATTCCATCCCAAAGTTCTCAGGGGCACAGATCCTTAATTAATCACCCTCTCATGTATTCATCTTCCTTTCTAAACACGGTCAAATCTCATGGTGAGGAAGCAGGACTTTTATTCAAATTCTTCTTGTCTAATACCCTATAGTTCTTCTACACTTCATAGTCAAACTTCTTGAAAGATTCCACTGTACTCAGCCAGGTGTAATGGTTCATCCCATCTGTAATCCCAGCACTTTGGGAATTTGAAGCAGGAGGATTGCTTGAGCCTAGGAGTTCAAGAACAGCCTGGGCAACATAGCCAGAACCTGTCTCTAAATTGAAGAGAGAGAGAGAGAAAAACATGACTGCATTCAATTTGTTCTTGTCTTCTCATTCTTACCTCCTCGAGCCCCCATAACCCAGTGTTCTATGCCATGATTCTACCACAGCTGCTTGCATCAAAGTGACCAGACTCTATGTAAGACTAAATGCATGGGCCATTGCAATCATTTGCTTAGTGGTCTTTTCCTCAGCATTTGATGCTGCGGGTCACTTTTTGAAACACTCTTGCTGTGCTTTCTCCAACTCCCTCTCTGCTGTTTCTAATTCCTCCTGGGAATCTTCTCTGCAAGCTCCTCTCTCTTTCCTCACCCCTTAGAGAATAAATCTTAGCATGTATTGTTTTGCACACTTTCTCTGGATTACTTGATTTATTCCTAGGATTCAAAAATTCCCCAAATCTTTCACCTCTGTCTCTTCTAAGAACTCTAGACCCATCACTCTCTTGACTGGATGTCTCCAGGTGAACACACACAAGCACTCCAGACTCAGCACAGGCCCATAGAGAAGCATTCGCTCTCTCCTCCACACAGGTTCCAGGGAGTTCCCCATCTCAGTGATGGCCATCATCACTCAGCTGTTCACTCAAGACCAAATCCAAAGTCTCCTCTTCTTCTAGCTCTCATTCTCTTTCCCTTACACACACACATACACACACACACACACACACACACACACACACACACACTCATCAACCACAAAAGTGCTGTTGAATCTCATGCTGATTACTGATGCTTACTATCACCCAGTTCATTTTAATTTTTCAACCTTCTCAGTGACTGAAGCAGCTCAAAGTTGTTTGATCATCCTAACTCATCAGTGTAGCTAAAATGATCTGATCATCTATAGGGGGCTTAAAGGTCTGTTTTTTGTTTTTTTTCTAAAGAAAAATTTTTTTAAAAGGCTGGGTGTGGTGAATCACACACGTAATCCCAGCACTTTGGAAGGCTGAGGCTGGTGGATTGCTTGAGTACAGGAGTTCAAGACCAGCTTGGGCAGCATAGCAAGACCTTGTCTCTACAAAAATAAAAATAAAAAAAATTAGTAGGGCATGGTGGTGTGCACCAATAGTCCCAGCTGCTAGGGGGACTGATGTAAGAGGATCATCTGAGCCCAGAAGATTGAGGTTATGGTGAGCCAGCTTGGGTGACTCTAAATAAACAAATAAGCAATCGAGGAAAGGTTTTTCAGTTTCTTCCTCCCATTTTTTAATGGTCTTGTTGACCAGATGTTATCCCCAATTTTCTCAGAACAATTTTCTGCAGATACACATTGTCAGTGTTTGATCATGCTGACAAAACTAGGAGGAATATGTTTTCTTTCTGTAAACATAACATTCCAACAACCTCAGAAAATCCAAGGTATTGTTGTTTGACTGGACACATCAACTATAAATGAGTATTTATAACAGGCTGAGTTGAAACAACTGAATCAGTGCTATAAATATCCATTGGAATTAAGACTAATAATGCAAATGTCTCAAGGAAATCTGATTCTTATTCCCTTGTTGTCTAGAAATCACAACAGTCTCCTGTGAGAGCCGGAGGTGGTGATGTGTCCCCAGCTCTCACTCCCCCTCAGTCTCCAAGGAAGTCAACTCGTGAACCTTCCATGGAAAGCTCTGTCTCATTTGTTAATGAGGTGTCAACGGTGTGGTCAATTATTTTCTGAATTCAGGAGAACCGATAAAGAAAAAAATAACCAAACACCAAGATGTAGACACGTGACTACACTTCAGCAGAATGCAAAGGAGAATCCCCCACTGGCTAGATGGAAATGCCATGTTTAGACATGGCCTAGCAATGCTCATATGTAGTCAATAGAGGTGAACGTTGAGTTCCATTTAGGATGATCGCACAACTTTGAACTGCTTCAGTCACTGAGAGGGTTGAAAAGTTAAAATGAACTGGGTAATAGTAAGGTGCAGGAAGTGGCATCAGACTCAACAGGACTGTGAGTGTGTGTGTGTGTGTAAGAGAAAGAGAATGTGAATGAGAGGAAGGGGACCCTTGGGATCTGACTTTAGTGATCGGCCAGGGATCAGCCAAGTGTCTTCTCCTTCCTTCACCTTCCCCACAGGAGCCTCAATAACTCACCTCTGAGCTCATCTCCCCAATTCCTCCCAGCTCCCAGCTGTACCCCTAATCTGAACCACAATCAGCTGTCACATGTTCAACCGCAGCTCCTTCCAGCTGCGTGTTTTCACCTTGACTGCCACGAGCATCTCTCTTCCACACAATAAGCAAATTGGTCTTTCTAAAATATAAGTTGGAGCCTGTCATGCCTGTGTAGAACATCAGAGAATTCTCTTTGCCTGGAGAGAGACATGCAGACTTGCCTTCTCTTGGGAGGACTTCTGAGGTCTGGCCTCTGCCTTGTGCCCCATCCCCCCAACCTCATCCCCTGTGGCTCCCCTGCCCCTCTGAGAGCTGCCATGCTTCGTGTTCTTCAGATCTGTGCACACAGCGTCTCTCATTAAGAGGTTCTGTTTTCAGATTCTTGGGGGCGGACTGCTTGCTGCTTGACCTCAGCTTGGCTCCCACGGAGGCCTCCGTTGACTGCCAGCCTAAGTTGGCACCTCTACCCTCTCTCACGTACTCTTGTTTCATGGTACTCACAACACTCTCAAAGGTCAGAAATTCTCTTGCTCAGTTGTTCAATTGCTTCCCCATCAAAATGTCGCTCCCCTGTTATCTAGATATCACAACAGTCTCCTGTGTGAGCCAGAGGTGGTGATGTCTCCCCAGCTTTCGCTCCTCCTCAGTCTCCATGGAAGGGGGTCAACACGTGGCCCTTCCCTGGAAAGCTCTGTTCATTTGTTAATACGATTTCAACTTTTTCTAATGTGTTCACTGCTGAATCCCAGCGTCTGTAACAGGAACCTGCAAGCATTTTCTGTAAAGGATCAAGGAGTCACCGTTGGTCTCTGCAGGTCTTTCTGGCTTTGTTCTCGGCTCACCTGGTTCTGTAGCATGAAAGCAGTTGGAGACCACAGGTAAACAAGTAAACAGCTGGAGACCACAGGTAAACATGCAGGGGCATGATCATGGCTCACCAAGGTCACAAATTTCTGACCTTCAACTCTCCTCCTGCCCCAGCCTCCTGAGTAGCTGGGACTACAGGCTGCTCTATCATATTCGGCTAGTTTTTTTATGTTTTGTAGAGATAAGTTCTTACTATGTTGCCCAGACTGGTCTCAACCTCCTAGGCTCAAATGATCCTTTGGCCTTTGGGAGGACTTGGCCCCCCAAAAAGCCAGGACTTCAGGCATGAACCACCACCCCTGGTCAATAGTTATTCATTTTTTGTCTTTTTTTTTTTTTTTTGAGTTGGAGTGTCACTCTGTTGCCTAGGCTGGAGGTGTAGTAGTATGCTCATGACTACCACAGCCTCGACCTGCTGGGCTCAGGGGATCCTTCCGCCTCAGCCTTGCAAGTAGTTGGAACCACACCTGACTAATTTTTTTGATATATTGTAAAGAGGTCTCACAATAGGTCTCAAGTTGCCCAGACTGCTCTCAAATCCCTGTGTTCAGGTAATCCTCTCACCTCTGCCTCCCAAAGCGTTGGGATGACAGGCGTGAGACACTGCACTCAGCTACAACTACAGGTTCAATGAAACACAGACACTCACTCAGCCTGGGCAACAGAGTGAGACCCCAACTCAAAAAATAAAATAAAATAAAATAACTATTAAGATGCTAAATCATTCTCAAAGATTGATTCCCCCCAATCCAATAAATCAGATTAAATCAATCATTAGAGGAAAAACACATCATGTCTTAGAGAAAGTCATAGTAAAACCTCTGCTCATGGGAGCAGGAACTTGTTCGGAAAGTTTGTAAGGCAATGGCAGGCTAAGTTTATACAAGGGTCTCCCTGATGGGTATAAAGAGAGCATTGAGGTCTCATTGGAACTGACTGCTGGCTTGGCGACAGTACCTTACCTGGGAGTCACTCAGAATTGTCTGTTGCCAAGCTGTCACTTCTAAAAGTGAATCACAGAGTAGATAAATGCCGGTGATTTCTTGGGCAGTATCTAATGTTTTTTACACTTCACAGTTTCATATTGGTAAATAAAGAACAGAAAGAGGGCATCTTCTGTAAACTCCAATAGTTATACTAATATTTATAGCCTTTATGAGGAAGGAAAGAAGGGAGGGGCTGAAGGAGGGAGGGAGACTGTGATTTCCTGGGTAGCTCACAAACCTTGTCCACCGTTCTGTTCCGTGCCTTCTGTGAGCTCACACCTGAGCTGTCGAGAGCTTCCTCAAGGCTTGCTCACCTTTCCTGGAGCCTGAAACTTGTGGTGTTTGTACAAAAGCCAAGTTCTGAGTAAACCTGAAGTCATATACTGTTTCAGGTGGGAATCACGTGCTCTTCAAGACTAGACCTGGCACTTTTTGCCTGGATTGTATGCAGTCATGGGTCGCTTAGTTGACAAGGATGCATTCTGAGAATTCTGAGGTGATCGTAGGCTGTACTTAACATACACCTAGAAGGTCCAGCCTGCTACACACTCAGGTTGTGTGGTCCAGCCTGTGGCTCCCAGGCTACATACCTGAACAGTGTATAGTGACTTTCCTGAATCCGATAAGCAACTGTAACACAGTGGTATTTGTGTATCATCTACACATAGAAAAAGTGCAGCAAAATGTGGTATAAAAGATTTTTTAAATGCTACACCCATATTGGACACTCCCCATGAATGGAGCTCACAGGACCGGAAGTTGCTCTGGTGAGTCAGTGAGTGGGGGGTGGATGTGAAGGCCTGGACTTTGCTGTATACCACTGCAGACTTATTTTACACTAGATTTACTAAAGAAATTATTTCTTCAATACTAAATTGACCTTAGCTTATTGCAACTTTCTTACTTTATAAATTTTTAAACATTTTTAATCTTTTATAATAACACTTAAAACACAAACACATTGTAAAATATAAAAATATTTTATTTCTTTTTAAAAAATTTTCACAGTTGGAAAAAATATTTTTATATATTCTTATATAAGCTCTTTTCTATTATATTTTTATATATTCTTCTTATATAAGCTGTTTTCTATTCTAAAATTTTTTATTTTATTGTTTTCTTAAAAAAATTTTTTTTATTAAAAACTGCCAGGTGTGGTGGCTCATGCCCATAATTCTAGCACTTTGGGAGGCCGAGGTCAGAGGATTGCCTGAGTCCAGGATTTCTAGACCAGCCTGGGCAACGTAGCTAGACCTCGTTTCTACAAAAAATAAAAAAAATAAGTCCTGTGTAGTGGTGCTCACCTGTAGTCCCAGCTATTTGGGAGGTTGAGGAAGAAGGATTGCCTGACCCCAGGAGGTTGGGGCTGCACTCCAGCCTGGGTGACAGAGTGAGAACACAACTCAAAAAAAAAAATGTTTTTTTGCCGGGCTCGGTGGCTCAGCCTGTAATCCCACACCTTGGGAGGCTGAGGTGAGTGGATTGCCTGAACCCGTGGGTTTGAGACCTGCCTGGGAAAGTTGGTGAGACCTTATCTCTACAATAAAGCAAAAAATTAGCCAGGTGTGGTAGCACGTGCCTGTAGTTCCAGCTACTTGGAAGGCTGAGGCAGAAGGATCGCCAGAGCCCAGCAGGTCGAGGCTGCGGTAGCTGGGAGTGGCCACTGCACTCCAGTCTGGGCGACAGAGTGAGACTCCAACTCAAAAAAAAAAAAAAAAAAATTTTTTTTTAGTCAAAAACTAAAACACAAGCACACCCATGAGCCTAGGCCTGCACAGGGTCAGGATCATCACTGTTCTTGTCTCCACCCCCATATTTGTCTCACTGGAAGGTCTTCGGGATAACAACACGCATGGCACCTTCGCCTCCTGTGATAACCGTATCTCCTCTTGAAACACCTCTGAAGAACCCGTCCCAGGATGTTTTATAGTTAACTTCTTTAATACAAATCGAAGACATATACTCTCAAACCACAATAAAAAGTACAGTACAGCAAATACAAAAGCCAGCAGTGGCTGTTCATGATCATTGTCATGTATGTTGCTTAGTTGCATGTGATGGACTTTTATCCATCCAACAGTGTAGTAGGTTTGTTTACACCAGCCTCCCCACAAACATGAGCCATGTGTGTTCTCCATTGTTATGGTGGCTGCTGTGTCACCAGGCAATCAGAGTCTCTCGGTTCTATGACAATCTTATGGGACCACTGTCGTGTATAGTTCCATTGTTGATCAACACACTGATAGGCGGCACATGACTGCATTTGATTGTATGTGAGTGTGTGTGTGTGTGTGTGTAAGTCAGGGTCTTACCCTATCACCCAGACTGGAGTACAGTGGCACAGTCACAGCTCCCAGCAGCCTTGACTTTCTGAGTGCAGGCGATCCTCCCACCTCAGCCTCCTGAGTAGCTGGGACTACAGATACATACCATCAGCTAATTTTTTTGATTTTGTGTAGACATGAGGTCTTGCTATGCTGCCTAGGCTGGTCTCAAACTTCTAGGGTCAATCAATCCTTCTACCTCAGCCTTCCGCTGGGGTTACAGGCATGAGATGCCAATCCTGGCCTAAATTTGACTTCTGAGGCACATGAGGGTAAAGCAGGGTAGGTTTGGAGGTAGTTTCATGGCTAGCTACTGAATTCCACAAGCACACAGTCTAGTTCTGCACACCCCACTGGGACCCGAGCCCCATGTCTAACACACAGTGGACATTGTGCCATGTGAAAATGCAGACACTATAGGCAGGACGTGCTTTCAGGCTCCTCTTCACCTCTCCTCTCCCACTTATCCATTGGGTGGTGTTTCGGTCATGCCAGGAGAAACTGCATGACCCATGTGGCATGGCTAAGATCTTCTGTGCTGAAGCCCATAAGGCCTACAGCATGGGCACAAAAGTCAGCCTTGACCATGCGTCCCTAAAACCAAGTCTCCCTCTCTTATATAAAAAATACCCTCCCAGTTCAAGATGGTACAAGAAAATAGAAAATATGTTACTGTATATATTATTCTAAAGCTTAAAAAAACAAAAGGAGACCTGATAAAACTGAGATCGTCATTCTGTCTACCACTGGTAGCCCTTAACCTCCTGGACAAGAACAGGATATAATGAAGATGGAAAAGTCTGGAAGGAGAAAAGAAGTTCAAGTGGGGGTTAAGACCCTCTGAGTCCAGCAGGAGGAAGGTTATCAGAGATTTGTGAGGAGAACAATTCTTTGATAAGAATGTGCTTGGGGCATCCCTAGCTCATGAGAGTCTGTTTTCCTAAGATTAAAGGTTGACATTCTGATTGCAGTGCAATTAAAATTATCTATAACACTTTGCAAATTGAATGCAGAAAAACACTAAACACAAAAAATCAGGTAATTGGGAGAGAGAAGGGAAGGATCCCAGATGGTCAAACCAGAGAAAATGTGAGTGTCTCCTTACCCACTCAGTTTAAACAGTGAGAAAACTGAGTCTGAGGCCATCGAAATGATGCAGAGTGTCACCTAGCAAATTAGTATCAGAAGATCAGACTAATCACGCATGAAAAGGTTTCTCAGCAAGGTGATTCAAGATCCAGCAGAGGTATTTTGAGCAGACAGAAATCCCAACATTTTCAAAACATACTCTGCTTATATACGTGGGCAAGTTGTTTTTAGGATATACACAGTATGCAAAAATATCTCAAAATTTGAAATCCATAGAGCTAATCTACATGCCATTAAGAACACAGCACAGGAAAGAGACAGTATTCTAATTAGTGACATGCCTTAGGTTTGCTAACATTTTGTGTATTATGTAGACAAAGTGCCTTGGTCAAATATGGTAAGTATCTGAGAATATACATATATTATCTCTACAGTTCAGGAGAAAGTTGACCCAATTACTGTATCCAAATACAGTAATTGTCTCCATTGCCCATGGTAAGGCCATATATATTTTTTAAATCCCTGGAATCAGCAGGCACGGTGGCTCACACCTGTAATAATTCTAGTATTTGGGAGGCCAAGATAGGAGGATCACTTGAGCCCAGAGTTCGAAATCATACTGGCAACATAGTAAGACCTCATCTTTACAAAAATTTTTTAAAAAAAAATTAGCCAGGCATGGTGGCAGGCACCTATAGTCCTAGCTACTCAGGATGCTGAGGAGGAAGGATGCTTAAGCCCAAGAGCTAGTCACCGCACCACTGCACACAATCTGGGAGACAGACTGAGATCCTGACTCAAAAAA
>NW_007259596.1:573906-651491 GCF_000164805.1 Carlito syrichta
CCCAACACACACACACACACACACACACACACACACACACACACACACACACACACACACACACACATCTCCTTTGCCTGAGCAGGACTGCTGCAGTTTCATCTCAGGTGACCCCACAAAGGGAAAGTCTCAGTTTTTGTCAGATTCTTTTCTCTGTCCACGGCCCAGAGCAATGGCCTTCAGTGTACCATTCACCAATGTGAGTCAAGATACCTTCCCACGAACAGGGAGGTAACTCCAGAATGTGGAGAGGGACCAGAGGAGGTGAGACCTGCAGGTGAAATGTCGTGGAAATTCCTGGAATTAGCACTGTATGCCGAAGTGGCTTCCTGAGTCGAGATCGCCAGCCTGAATAGAAATTTTTTTGGGAAATAACTGAGATGCTGGTTACTTAGGCTGCTGGCTGGAGTGCACATGGCTGTCATGGCCCTGCTGCATCTTGGTCCTTTGAGTACATAGGTCTTTCTGTCTGTCTTTCCTTCCACATGAAAACATACCCACCTGGGCAGGCAAGACCTCATCTCTACAATAAAATCAAAAAAATTAGCCGGGCGTGGTAGCGCGTGCCTGTAATTCCAGCTACTCAGAAGGCTGAGGCGGAAGGATCGCCGGAGCCCAGCAGGTCGAGGCTGGGGTGGCCCGGAGCGGCCACTGCACTCCAGTCTGGGCGACAGAGTGAGACTCCAACTCAAAAAAAAAAAAAAGAAAGAAAGAAAACATACTAGCTGGGTGCTATGGCTCATGCCTCTAATCTCAGCACTTTGGGAGATAGAGGTGAGAGGATTGCTTGAGCCCAGAAGTTGAGACCAGCCTGGGCAACATAGCGAGACATTACCTCTACAAAAACATCAAAAAATTAACCAGGCTTGATGGCGGGCACTTGTAGTCCCAGCTACTCAGGAGGTTGGAATGGGAGGATCACCTGTACACAAATGATTCCAGGGACTGTTTTTCTTTTTTTTGAGTCAAGCTGGGCTCAAGCCACAACACTCTAGCCTGCACTCCATCTTGGGCGACAGAGTGAGAAGATTCAATTAAAATAAAATGCATCCTATTACTCAATTTAATTCAGAAAGAAAGGCGTGTGCATATGAATTAAGAACAGATATAACACAATACGAGGTCACTAACTTTGACGTAAGTGCCACAGGCCATAAAAGTTAGAACTTCTGTGTTCACACAGAAGTCCCCAAAGCACCGAAGAGTGACTGTGTTCTTACTTACCTTGACTCAGGGAAGCCCTAACTAAGGTCTCTCAAAGCTCTTTTAAATGTGTGTTCCAGTTTCCACAACTTTTGATTCCCATCACTGAAGTGCCTCGATCCATCCAGGTTAGGTGGGGTTCGGGGAAAGGAGTATATTTCCAAAGTGGCATCAAGATTAGAGGTGATTACCCTGTATTTGTGAATGGCACTCAGACTTACAGATTCCTTTTTATTTTTATTTATTTATTTATTTGTTTATTTATTTATTTCTAGTTTTTTGATTCAGAATCTCATTCTGTCGCCCAGGTTGGAGTGCAGTGGCACGATCACAGCCACTGCAGCCATGACCTGCTAGGCTCAGGGGATCCTTCCACCTCAGCCTTCCAAATAGCTGGAACCACAGGCTTGCACCACCACGTCTGGCTAAATTTTTTATTATTGTAGAGATGAGATCTTGCCAGGTTGCCCAGGCTGGTCTTGAATACCTAGGCTCAGGCAATCCTCTTGCCTTGGCCTCTTAAAGTAATGACAGGCATGAGTAACTGCACCCACCTAGATTCCTTTCTAAATGGCTTCTCTTCAGTCTGCCTTGGGCAAGAAGGCTGCTGCCTCAGTGTTGGTCCAGCTGTCCCCTAGTCCTATAGATGGGTCCTTGTAGGAAACAGTGAAAGTCAGGCCAACAGGGCCCCAGCAGGGGCCAGCAGATGGACAATTGTCCTCTAGTGGGTCCCAAGGATGGCCCGAGTCTGTCAAGTAAAAGAAAACTGCCTCAGAAGGAATTTAAGCACATGAAAACTTCCCAGCCCAACAGAAACATGAAGTGACACTCAGAAACAGTCCCCAAACTGCCATCACCCAGGCCACAGCTACATGAAACTACCTGTCTCTATCAAAAATGAAAGTAAATATACGTCAATCATCCGTGCTTACAAATATGATGTAATTTATAATGATTGAAATTGTCTGTTTTCACCCAAATGTGGACTTGCAGTTTTTACTATTTATCCAAACTAATCAGCAAATTTGATACTTTTTGGGGTCTGGCTTCAATTTGACAGTAAAAATTATTTGTTAGAAATAGTATATAAACTGGGCGCAGTGGCTCACTCATGTAAACCCAGCAATTTGGGAGGTGGATTGAGAGGATTCCCTAAAGCCCAGAAGTTTGAGACCAACCTGGGCAACTTGGTGAGACCTCATGTCTATAATAATACTTTTTTTTAAAAATAGCTGGGTGTGGTGGTATGCACCTGTAGCTCCAGTTGTTGGAAGCCTGAGGCAGAAGGATCACCTGAGCCCAGAAGGTTGAGGCTGTGGTTTCCGTGAGCACACCACTGCATTCCAGCCAGGGTGACAGAGTGAGACTCCAATTCAAAAAAAAAAAGAAAAAGAAATGGTATATAGACGCCACATAATCAGATGGAATATTGACATAATTTTTTCAAAAAACATATGAATTATATACAACACGGATACTGAGGCAGTATGATTTAGTGGGAAGAGCCTCTGATTAAGTTAAAGAGTTAATTGGAGATTTAAAAAATGTATATATTCTGCCTCCCCTCAAGACTGCTGGGTGGGTCAAACTAAACTATCTGATTCCAACCACAAATAATGAAATGAATTGAAGCTCTAAACATACGGATCACTGAAGGGGAGACCATCCCCTAGCTGCCATGTCCCTCAACCTCCTTTTGCTTGTTTGTTACTTGTAGAATGTGAAAAATAAGATCACGCCTGCTCTGACTACCTTACAAGATTATTCTGGAGTTAGATTTATTAAAACTGCATAAAAGTACTTCAGAAAAACTCAAGCTCACTTTGCAAATGCCAGGGTTAAAATAAAAAATAAATAACATAGCACAATTAGCCAACTAACCTTAAAATTTTAAAAGAAATCATTGAGAAATTATTGCTTAATTATAAAAATGTCTTTCTTTATGCCAAAGAATTAAATAGTAAGGATATTAAAAATTTCACTCTGTATTTATAAAACCTTCACCTACCCACAAAAACAAAGAGGGTGAATGCATTCACACTCATGATTGCTACTTATTTTATAATATAGTCGCACTCATGTACTATTTCCCTCTGATTTCCTCATCACTCTAGACTTTTGAAAATAAAATGACTTTGATGTATGAAATTATCTTTCAAGAAAGTGAAACCAGGCCAGGTGCAGTGGTTCACTGCAAAGTGCTGTAATCCCAGCACTTTGGGAGGCCGAGATGAGAAGATTGCTTGAAGCCAGGAGTTCAAGACCAGCCTAGACAACACAGCAAGACTTCATCTCTACAAAAAAATCAAAATTTTTTTTTGAAAAGCCATTTATTAAAAATAAATAAATAAAGTGAAACTAACAGACACTTTCCTTAAAGGATACTAATTGAAATCCTGAGTGAATTCCATGGATGAAGTTGTCAGTCATTGCCAAGCTACCTCTTCACTGAGTGGATGTACTTGTTTTGGTCCCTGTTATTCAAATTCCTCATCTGTGTTTGCTCTGTGCGGTGAACCCCAGCTCAGGACAGCCCCTCCATCTGTCTCCTTCTCAGCGTTCCAACTCCAGGCAGGTGGAGCTTTCCTCTTGCCGTGAAGGCCATCAATCTTGATGAGAGTAGTTGTACTTCTTCCTTAATCTGCCAGGTTGTTGAGTGGGTCACAGAGGTCAAGCACTTCCCAAATAGGCCCACCAGTCAGTTAGCCGCGACAGCCTGCTGTTCCTGTCAAACACTGAGTCTAGCCACAGAAGCCAGATCCTCCCGGAGTGTGCCCCACACACGCCTCCTTCTCTGTCTCCCAAGCACTTGCTCCAGCCCCCGAAGGACACGCTGCCACCATGAGGTTCCAGCTCTCCACTTTAGTTCTGTAGTCCTTTGACATGTTTAACACTGAGACAGAATACAGAAAATGTCATCTCAGCAGTCAAATATTCTTCGTTCCCTGCATCTGCTGTTGGTGAGTTCTTATGGGTAACATAAACCAGGTGAGAGTAAAAACACATAGAAAGTTGTTTTGGTTGTTGTTGTTTGAGTTGAGGTCTCACTTTGTCATCCAGGCTAGAGTGCAGTGGCATGACCATGGCTCACTGCAGCCTTGACCTCCTGGGCTCTGGTGATCCTTCCACTTCAGCCTCCCAATGACTGGGACTACAGGCGTGCGCTACCATGCTCATGTGTGGCTCATTTAAAAAAAATTTTGTAGAGATGAGATTGCCTGAACTAATTTCGAACTTCTGGACTCAAGCAATCCTCTGGCCTCTCAAAGTGCTGGGATTACAGCATGATCCACTGCACCCAGCCATACAGAGGTTGTTGAATGAATGTAAATCATTCCACCACAAGATAAGACAAAGCATGGGGCCCCAACCAAAATCAACAGAGGTCTCCTGAAAGGTGAGGAGCTCATTTCATTATTTTCATATCTGTCTTTCAAAGGACAAATAAGAAAAGACAAAAGTAGCCCCAAAATGGTGACGTGGATATAAGTTCACAGGGACAGCCACCCCTCCACTGTGCAAAGGACAGTCTCCGTTTACCCTGGTCACAGTTGTCTTAAACTTGTCAGAGCTGCGTACCTTGCTGTTACTCAGACACTAATAAACTTTATTTTGCCAAGATTTTCAGCAGCATGGAAGTGTGGCTCTTCCACCCTTCAATCCACTCAGGACTAATTTGACCTGTGCAGGCATGCGAAAATTTCACCCCAGATCTTTGACAGCTTCAGAAGCCGGCGTGTTTACTTTAGGGTTGAAAACAGTTCTGGAACTTTATTATGGAAGATGCTAACTGTAAGACTTGAACTTATTTGAAAAGCGCAGAGTCAAAGTTGTCCTCTCTCCTGCTTCCTCCAGATTAGGCTGAAAAGTGTATGCGTGTGGGTGTCCAGGGAACTTAATGGCCATTCTCGCCCAGCCAGAAGCCCTGCCAGCAAGCACATCTCTGCTCCTGGGGGAGGGGCAGTATGGACATCTCTCCAGGGTTGGAAAGGCTTCTCCTGGGCTTTATCCCTCCTGCTGGTTCTAATCTTTCTTTACGGGGTTGACCCCCACGGTAAGAGGCCCACCTGTCCACAGAGCTAGGAAATTTTAGCAACGGGTACCCAGGTCTGCAGCCCTCACATCTGTGGGCCTCAGCCCTGCCTCAGCCCCTAGGCCCCTAAGGTAAACATGCAAGGTGGGAGGAGGTGCCCAGGAGGGAGGCTACTTCCCTGCTCTGGCCTCCTTCAGCCCTGGGGGCGGGGAAAACAGCTTAAAGGGCTCTGCTTTCCAGACAAAGCTCACTGACAAATACCAGCTGCTTACAGGGCAGTCCAGCCCCAGCTGCAGGAAACAGCTGATGCCTTAAAGGCCAGAACACTAAGGAACTCTAACAGTACAGACAGGCCCCCAGCTACTGGGGTAGTCTGTCCTGTGTGGGAAGGAACCATGTCTGTATCCTACTGATGTATGATAGTACCAAGGATGATGACCTCGTAGTTATTAAGCACTTTCTGGATGTCAGGCATCCATCAAAGCAGTGTGTTATGTTATAAATACTTTAATCTTCCTAACAATCCTATTGGGTTAAGACCACATTTGATCCCCTATATAGATACTGTCACAAATAGGGGGAGACTGTCAAGGTCAACCCACAAACCCTATTCCCCACCTCCTTTAGCTTCTTTTTATTATTTTAGCATGGTTTTGCTTAAACTTAATAATCATAATATTAATCGTCGTTTTTACAGAGAAAGCTGCTGCTGCGATTCCTAGTATGTGGCATCATATAACAGTTTATTTACTGTGCAACTATTTTCTCAAGAAAGATTAGAGCCAGCAGGAGGGGTAAAGCCCAGGAGAAGCCTTCCCAACCCTGGAGAGATGTCCATCCTGCCCCTCCCCCAGGAGCAGAGACATGCTTGCTGGCAGGGCTTCCGGCTGAGCTAGAATGGTCCTAAGTCTCCCGGACACCCACACTCATACCCTCTCCACCCCTGCTGCCACCACACCCTTCCAGAAGAACCTATGGATCCTCCAAGCTGTTACAGAAACGGTCAGACCATCACCACTTTCCAAATCCCATGTGAAAATTAAATTAGTGGACAGAATTTTCTCACATCTTCCTTTTCCTTAGACTTTTGGCACCTGTTACTACTTGTCTGGTGACAAGTGCTTGCAGACAACAGCATGAATTAGCCAACCATGTATTAACTTTAACAGAAGAATGGAGAAACAGTCCCTCCCGCATAGCTCAACAGCTTGGAGCTGGTTTTGGCCTGGGTGTTCACAGTTGTGATTTCGTGGTACATAGATGTTTAAGTGGTCGTACTTTCTGTTTGTAAAATCTAGTCTAGTTTTTGTGGGCCATAACACATACCAGCATTCCGTGGTGTTCCTCCAATGACATCAATGCCCTCCATCCTTGCACAGCTTTGAGGATTCCCCAACTCTCTCTCTCACGGTTGGACCTCACACATGTCCATCTATCCCTGTAACTCAGAAGAGGTTTCCACCCTAGACTATGAGCTCTCTGAGGGCTTTGGCTGATGCTTGAGTTAGGCACCAAGAGTTAGGTGTCGATACTCTATCAGGTGTAATTACAGCTTTATTGGATTTAGATGGGTCCCTGAGTGAGTGAGTGAGCTGGGCTGTGAATCAGGTCTGTCTCACTCACCCCCAGAGGGCGGCCCTTTGTCATGTATGTGAGCAGAGCCTACATGAAAGCCACATCTCTCTTTTAATCTTAACAACAAGTCAGTTGCAGTGATGCATGCCTGTAATCCCAGCATTTAAGGAGGCCAAAGCGGGAGGATTGCTTGAACCCAGGAGTTTGAGATCAGCCTAGGCAATATGGCAAGACATTGTCTCTACGAAAACCAAAAAATTAGCCAGGAGTGGTGGCACACACTTGTAGTCTCAGCTACTTGGGAGACTGAAGCAGAAGAACTGCCTGAGCCCAGGAGTTCGAGGCTGTGATGAGCTGTGATTGTGCCACTGCACTCCAGCCTGGGCAGCAGAGTGAGACCCTGACTTGGAAAAAAAAGAAACTTAACAGCAATATAATATTTTTAAAAAAGACACCTGGATAAAAGAGTTATTTTGAAAGTGAGAATATGATTGCATGTTAAATCTAAAAATGTTTTAACCCAGTTTACTTTCTATTTTATTGGTGTTTCTAAATGTAGACGTTCACACACTAGGTGAACCTGTTAAAGTTAAACATCAACCAGGACTCAACCAGCAAACGTTTCTAAGTAAACCACTATTCTTCTCTGCTGAATATTTAAGTAAAATACTAGGTGAAAAAAAACAACACAAGGAATTTAATTCCAATATTATTCCAGTAACTAGTTTTCAGTTTATTTTTTTAGATTCAGCCCAAATTCAGCCTGATCCTCTGTTTATCACTATCCAGATTATATATATATTGCAAAGGCTTTAACCACCAAGAAATATATTACTGTATCCACTGCCCACTAATTTTTAAAGTCAATTTTAAGTACTTTAGAACAATTTTTATCAAATATTGGAAGCAGGATTTTTATTTTTTATTTGAGCCTTTGTCAGTCAAAAAAGAAAGAAAGAAAAAGTTAAATGACAAGAATCCCTCAATTCCTGGAAAATTCTACTTAACTGGGGTTTTATTGCATATGGAAATCTTTTTTTAGCAAGGAATAGAAAATGAAATAATTATATTCTTGGCAAAAGATCTGCTGGGAAATTCCTTTTAAATGGCAATTTCTCTGCTGAATTTAAAATGTAATTTGATTTACAAAAGTATGATTTTTCGAACAGTGAAAATCTGTGTGTTATATGAAGTACGCCCAGCTGCTTTGCTCCCTGTGCCTGGAGCCCCACTGTGCGGCTTCCAAAGGTGCATTTGCAGCCAAAGAATAGCTTAGGTCCTGGGAAAATCTGCCTTGATCACATTTTTTTGGAGAAAGGGCGAGATTTTTTTCTCCCTTCTTTTGGATTTGGCCAGTCTCTCACTTTAAACAGCCTGAGCTCAGAGGCACCACGGCACAGGAAGGGGAAGCCAGAGGGCCTTCAGCAAACCAAACCCACGCCAGTCCCCTGGGTGCCCTGGGCTTCCTGCCCCGCCCACCAGTCTCAGACGAGTACCCTTCCTTGTAGTGTCCCCAGGCAGGCGGGGCTGACCAGCTCCCGTGGACTGCTGAGAGCTTTGGGAGCCCTCAAAACAGATTGTGTTTGTTGATAAGTAAACGCATTATTTCTTATCAGATGTGCATTCTTTTTCAGTGTGCGAAATATTCCCGTATGGCGTGCAAGAGTCTGTGTTGGAAATATCCCCAAACAGCTTTGGGCAGGGATTCCCAGCAAACTGATACCCTCATTATTGTACCCGAGTATATACTCACAGTATCTCTGAAGCATTGCTTGTAACTGACACCTGGATGCTGACCGTACAACAAATGCAGAGACCCATGGATTCGGTTTAAGATGAAATCCCAGGTTCAGAGATGGCACTTAGAACAAAGTTTTTCCTCTGACTCAGTTTCTTCAAAGTAGCCACGAGGAAGTTTTGCCAAGACACAGATAACTAAACCCCACACCCAGAGTGTCTATTTGGTTGGTCTGGTTTAGGATCCAGGAATTTGCATTTCTAACAAGTCCACTGTTAATATGAGGGGGGAACTTCCCCCCCGAAAAGGAATTATCTTTTGGAAGGCAGGCTTCTTGTAGTACAGGCATCCCCTGCTATGTAAGTGTTCTAGGAACTCATCAGCTAGCATTGTTGGGAAAGGCTGTATTCAGCTTCAGTGAGGTTTTTTTTTTTGGAGATTCTCTCAATGCATTTGCCCATTTAATGATGAGTAATTTACTAGGGCACCTGTCCACACTGCGCTGAGTGTTCAGCAGTTTTTGACCAAAAATAGCATGACCTCCATGCCCCACCCTCCCTATTCACCCCATCTTGCCCAGAGCAATTTTTTTTTTGTTTGTTTCCCTGGATGATAAAAGTCCTCAAAGGGAAATGTTTTGCCGACATGGAAGTGGTGAGAGAAAACATGGCCAGAAGCACTAAAAGGCATCAGACAAGTTCAAAAACTGTTTTGAGCAGTGGAAAAAAAGTGTCTCAATGAGTGTATTGCATCAAACAGAGAGTACTTAGAAGGTGACTGAAGTGTAAACATGTAAGAATACATGACAGTTTTTTAATAAATAAATTCTGGGTTTTTCTGAGTCCCCTCTCATTTCATATATATATATTTGAGTCAGGGTCTTATTCTATTGCCCAGGCTGGAATACAGTGGCACAGTCATGGCTCACTGTCGCCTCAGCCTTCTGGGCTCAGGTGATCCTTTAGCCTCAACCTCCTGAGTATCTGAGACTTCAGGTGTGCACTACCACACCAGGCTAATTTTCTTTTAATTTTTGATAGAGACGAGGTTTTGCTGTGTTGTCTAGGCTGGTCTTGACTCCCAGGCTCAAGCAATTCTCCCACCTCAGCCTCCCAAAATCCTAGTATTATAGCCAAGAGCTACCACACCTGGCCCCCAGGTGATCTTGATGCCACTGGTCAGGAGACCACACTTTGAGAACCACTGAGCTAAACCTGTCAGGTGTCTTCCCGAGTATGAAAACTCACCAGGTGTGCACAGAGAAAGCTGCCTCTGTTCTGTCAGTCCCACCACTCTTTTTTTTGAGTCGGAGTCTTACTCTGTCACCCAGACGAGTGCAGTGGCATGCTCACAGTCACCACAGCTTCAACCTGCTGGACTCAGATGATCCTTCCACCTCAGCCTTCCAAGTAGCTGGAATCACCAGCATGTGCCACCATAGCCAACTAGTTTTTCAGTTTATTGTAGAGACAAGGTCTCACCAAGTTGCCTAGGCTGGTCTCGAACCCTGAGCCCAGGCAATCCTCTAGCCTCTGCCTCCCAAAGTGCTGAGATGACAGGCATGAGTCACTACACCCGACAGCCCCACTGCTCTTAAACTCAGAAGAAGAGGAGGAGGATGTACTGTATCCTTTCTAGGAAAGAGGAGGGGACCACAGCTGCCCCAGCTCCAGGTAAGGTGGAGAGCCTCATGGAAGGAGGGGCTTGGAAGGGTAATTCTGCTGGTGGGCTCCAGTGGGCTCCAGTGAAGTAGGTTCCACACAGACTGGAGAAGAGATCCCTGGAAACTTCCTTCAGTGGTTCCCACGAGAGGCGGAGCTGACTTCCCAAGACAAGTTACTGAACAACTTTTCCAAATTCTATCACTACAAGTCAATCATCATTTCATATTCCAAACATTTGCACACAGATTCCAATTTCTGGGTCGTAACTAATGTATATCATCTTGCTCGATATTAAGACCTGGAGGTTCAAGACCAGTGTGGTAGCTCACACCTATAATCCCAGCACTTTGGGAGGCAAAGACAAGAGGATTGCTTGAGCCCAAGGATTTGAGACCAGCCTGGGCAACTTGGTGAGAACCCGTCTCTATAAAAAATCAAAAAATTAGCCAGGTATGGTGGTGTGTGCCTGTGGTTCCAGCTACTTGGAAGGTTGAGGAGGAAGGATCGACTGACCACAGCAGGTCAAGGTTGTGGTGGCCATGAGTGTGCCACTGCACTCCAACCTGGATGACAGAGTGAGACTCCAACTCAAAAAAACAAAAAACAAAAAAACCCTGGAGGTTCTCACTTAGGAGACATTCCAAGGATCACACGGACAAAATGTAGTCACAAAATGGCATTTACCTTGTAGACCTAGGCTCCAAAAGAGGATTGTTCAGGGGGACTTTTCCAATTTTAGAAGAAAAGATGATCGGCTCCTGACACTATGATGTGTGTGGTGGTCAATGTGTGGGTGTGATTGGTGACTCATCTGCAAGCTAACCGGAGATGCAGTACTCAGCTGTCTCTAGGTCACCCCTCACCATTTATTCAGCCAGTCTTGGACTGAGCAGCATGCACGGAGCCCTGGCCACCAGTCCAGCCCAGGCCCTCATCCTTGCATCATGCCTGAATTAATGCAAAGTCCTACTCATGGGTCTCAGAGGGTCGAGACAGGGCTGCAAAGCTTTCCAGGCCACTTCGCTTCATGAGACGGCCTCCCGTATGTTTCCAAGGTCATCACTGACTATCCATCCACGCCCCAGGAATGCTATACCCAGCAACCTGGCAGCCCGACACATTGCCCAGCTCATTCCTGAAGCAACAATTTCATCATCATGTCAGTAGCTCTGTCTTGCTCTCACACCTTCAGTGACCCCCTCATGCCTGCAGGGCTGAAGTTAAACCATCTAGTGATCCAAAGCAAGTTCACTATTGTATCCGACTCTTCTCATCTCATCGCTACCTGCACATGCACTTGACGCCAGAGCATCAATCTCACATGCACACACACACACACACTCCACTCCTGGACCTGAACCCAGAGGCTTAGGGTCCTCTGCCAGGAGCGCCTACACCAGCCCAGCCACTGTCCTCTGAGACCTGCAAGGCACAGCTCAAGTTGAGCTCTTCCAGCGAGACACCACATGACGCTTTCTTGGGGTCTATATGACTCCCAGAACAGGACTACCTAAAGAGTGGTCTGCACAGGGGCACTCTCATGGCTTTTACATTTTTTACATGTTGTACAAGGGGAAAAAAGTGGAGGGATGGGTGTGTTGGCTCACACCTGGAATCCCAGCATTTTGGGAGGTCAAGCCAAGAGTACTGTCTGAACCTAGGGGTTTGAGACCAGCCTGGCAACTTGGCAAGACCTTGTCTCTACAATAAATTAAAAAATTAGCCAGCTGTGATGGTCAGTGTGCCTGTATTCCCAGCTACTTGGAGGCTGAGGCAAGAGGATCACCTGAGCCCAACAGGTCAAGGCTGCAGTAGCCATGAATGTGTCACTGTACTCCAATGTGGGTGACAGAGTGAGACTCCAGTTTAAAAAAAAGAAAAAGAAAAGAAGAAGAAGAAGAATATGTAACAGAGACCACGTGGTCACAGCCTGAAGTGTATTCTATTTTACGGAAATATTTGCTGGCCTGGTTCTAGAACCCTGTGTCTCCACAATGTCACCTTTGCTTCATTTTAAGGTAAAGTCTTATACTATTATTCCATTTTCTACATACTTTGCTTCCTTAAGAAGACAATGGCTAGGCACGGTGGCTCACACCTGTAATCCCAGTACTTTGGAAGGCTGAGAATGGAGGATTGCTTGAGCACAGGAGTTTGAGCCCAGCCTGGGCAACTTGACAAGAACTTGTCTCTACAATAAATTTTAAAAAGTAACCAGGCATAGTGGCTAGTGCTTACAGTTCCAACAATTTGAGAGGCTGAGGCAGAAGGATCGACTGAGCCCAGGAAGTCAGAATGGGCAGCCACGAGCATGCCACTGTACTCTAGCCTGGGCGACTGAGATTCCAACTCAAAAAAAAAAAGGAAACTTTCTAACCAGCTGAGCCTTGAGGTGACTGCAGCCCAGGTCAGTATATCAGTTGTAGACTCAAGAGAGTCTCTAAGCAAGACCTATCCAGGAAACCAACCCTGGATTCCTGCCACAGAATTTAAGATAATAAATCCTTGTTGCTTTAAGCCTCTAGGTGTTTTGGGGTGACTTTCTATATCATAGTAGATAACTAAAACAGGGCTATAGTTAGTGGTTCAGACTAAAGTTTGTGCATTTCCTGCTAAAATCCATAGAAACCCAATTTCTAAAGTAACCCACTTTAAAACAATAGCTGTGGACACCAGATTTCTTTCTGATAGTATTAATAACTAAGTGAGGTTTCATTTCAGCCTCACAGAGAAATATAGCCATAAGAGAATGAGGCATTTAAGGTAGGCCTGCATGTGCCTAGAATGCACTTCTTGTAACTCTAAAAATCATTGTGGAAGAAGAGCTTTTCTAATGCTCATCCGAGGTCAGGAGAAAGCAACTGCTTCCACTTAGGTAGACTGGCTTCTTGGACAGCTGTCTAAACAGAACTCAGCAACAGAGTTCTCAACCTGGGAGGGACTGCTAGTCCCTGAAACACAGCACAGGTCACACATGTGCACATGCCCCACACAGGTCTTAATCTCTCTCACACACTCATACCCACACACACACTCACATCCAGCATAAAAACAGAAACAAAACACTGCTGTCGACTTCTGGTCTGAGGATGTCCAGGAAACCTTGGTCCATGGTGTCCCCTCTGCTTGTCATGAGCCTCTCTGACCAGGAACCACTTTCTTAGGCCATAGGCCTAATGTTTGGCTCTCATCACTGAGAAAAGACTGAATCCTGATGTGGGGCTCACCACAACGTGGCATCCAGAGAGGTCACCACCAAATCATACTAAGGTTTCTTTTTCTTTTTTTTGAGTTGGAGTCTCACTCTGTCACCCAGGCTGGAGTGGAGTGGCACACTCACAGCCACCACAGCCTCCTGCTCGGCTCAGCAGATCCTTCTGCCTCAGCCTTCCAAGTAGCTGGAACCATAAGCATGAGCCACCACATCCAGTGAATTTTTTGATTTTTGTAGAGATGAGGCCTTGCCAAGTTGCCCAGGCTGGTCTCAAACACCTAGGTTTAGGCAATCCTCTCGCCTCGGCCTCCCAAAGTGTTAGGACTACAGGTATGAGCCACCGTGCCCAGCCAGTGCTAAAGTTTCAAAAGTAACTATCAGGCAAGCTTGCAGCCCCTCTGGGCTTCATGCCTCCAAGTCTCTCATAATCTCACTTTGGGGTCTGCTAAAATGGTTCACCTTAGAAATGTGTCCAGACAAAACAATGATGGTGCTGGAAGTAAGCTACAAGTACATGGCCTTGGTATCCAGACAGAGCTGTGAAGATTGATAAATGTGGAAAGTGCCAGTGGCCAAGGGCTCAGATATCAAACATGAGCCAGTCCATGTTGGTTCTATCACCAGGCCCTTCAAGAAGGTGGCCTCCCCTCAGCCTACCCGCCCTCCACCCTTAGTTTCCTCCAGTCACCACCACCCTCATTTCACTCTCTGACTTTTTCCATGCTCAGAAAAGTCTGCTCTGGCATTCTTCGAAAACTCAACTTGGATGGATTTAGAGTCTATCATACTCAGTGATCTGTCACAAAAACAAAGAACAGAGTACCACATGTTCTCACTCATAAGCGGACCCTGAGCATTTATCATAATACTATAAGAAAGGCATTGGCAGTGGCAGGACACCGATTCCAAACCAGGCAAAGTGGGGACCAAAGGGAGGCCCAAACTTTACCTATACGATGTCCACATGTATACCTAATCTTGAATTGTATCCCACATCTTTAAAATAAAATACAAAACAGAAAAATAATTTAAGAATAAAGAAACCTCAAGTGGTTCAATAGGGACTGAAAGCATACTTCTCCCCAAGATGTCTGTGCATGAACTGGTATTAATGAGGCCTCCCCTCCCAACACAGGAGCCACCTACAATGAGTCCCGATGCCGTCTATGAGCTCTGGAGTCAGACTGCCTCTGCTCCCATTCCAGCTCTCCCAGTGCAGCTGTGTGACTGGGGCAACAGACTTAGCGCCTCGACATTCACAGCTTTCTCATCTGAAAAATAAAAGCATCCCGTCAGCAGTGTGGTAAGATAAAATGAGAAAAATCCATGCAGTATTCTTAGAAAGAGTCTAGACACTGGCATGCAAGCCGCATGAACACGAACATGGTGCCTGTCTGCCAGGCTTATGGCTGTGCCTTTCCGCCTGGAACCAATCCCAGGATGAAGTAAAGGCTCACATACTTGATGAATGAATAACTGAGCATATAATATGCATGTAGAAAATGAGACATTTATTTGACTTTATTTGTTTGAGTCAGGGTCTCACTCTGTCACCCAAGTTGGAGAGCAGTGGCACGATCACAGCTCACTACAGCCTCAACTTCCTGGGTTCCATCTTCCCACCTCAGCATCCCAAGTAGTTAAGGCTGCAGGCATGTGCCACCATGCCTGGATACTTTTTTTATTTTTTAATTTTTGTAGAGACAAGCCTCACTATGTTGCACAGGCTGGGCTTGAACTCCTGAGCTCAAGCAATCCTCCTGCCTTGGCCTTCCAAAGTGCTGGGTTTATAGGCATGAGCCACTGTGCCTTGCTTAGTAGACCTTTTAGTACAAAGATATACAAATAAGGAAATAGATTATTCACTTGTCTTTTTTAAAAATACTGGTGGGAGCACCTAAATATAAAAAGAAAATATTAGCTGTGCGCGGTGGCTCATGCCTGTCATTCCAGCATTTGGAGAGGCAGAGGCAAAAGGATTGCTGGAGCCTATGGGTTTGAGGCCAGCCTGGGCAACTTGGCAAGACCTCATCTCTACAATAATTCAAAAAATTATCCAGGTGTGGTGGCGCACACCTGTAGTTCCAGTTACTTGGAAGGCTAAGGCAGAAGGATCCCTGAGCCCAGCAGGTTGAGGCTGCGGCAGTGGCTGTGAGCGTGTCACTAAAATCCAACCTAGGCAACAGTGAGACTCTGACTGGGGAAAAAAAAAAACACAAGCAACAAAAGCAAAAATAGACAAATAAGATTTTGCCAAACTTAAAAGCTTCTACAAAGTCAAGGAAATAATCAAAATAGATTGAAGAGACAACCAATGAAATGGGAGAAAAGATTTGCCAATCAGACACGTGATAAAGGTTACTATCGAAAATACATAAAGAACTCAAGCAACTTGACAGGAAGAAACAAGTAACCCAATTTAAAAATGGTGAAAGAATCAGATGGGCACTTTAAAAATCTTTTTAAAATTTAATTTTAAAGATATGGGGTACCATTCAGGATTAGGTATAAAGGTGGTAGATAAAGGCACTTTTCAAAAGAAGACACAAAAATGGCAGGGATGGGTGAAGGAATGCTCAGCATTGCTCATCATCAGGAAAATGCAAGACAAAGCCACAGAGAGATAGCTCCCCTCCCACGTGTTAGATGGTTATTATCAGAAAGACAATGCATATCGAGTATTGGTAAGGATGTACGAAAGGGGACCTTTTTACACTCTTGGTGAGAATATACTTTGTTACAACCATGTGATGGAAAATAGCATAGAGGTTCCCAAAAAATTAAAAATAAGGCCAAGCACAGTGATTCACACCTGTAAGGCACTTTGGGAGGCACAGATGAGAGGATTACCAGAACCCAGGGGTTCAAGACTAGCCCAGGCAACTTGACAAGCCCTTGTCTCCACAACAAATAAAAAAAATCAGCTGGGCAGGGTGTCGCATGCCTGTAGTTCCAATTACTTGGAAGGCTGAAGTGCAAGGATGACCTGAGCCCTGCAGTTCAAGGCTGTGGTGACTGTGAGTATGCCACTGCCCTCCAGCCTAGGCAGCAGAATAATACTCCAACTTAAAAAAACAAATTAAAAATGAAAGTGCCATGTAATTCAGCAATCCCACTTCAGAATATGTGTCCAAAGGAAATGAAATCAATATCTCAGAGAGACATCTGCACTCCTATGTTCATTGCAGCATTGCTCACAATAGCCAAGACATGCAATGAACGCAAGTGTCTCATGACAGATGGATAAGGAAAATGTGTGTGCTCCCTTCATGAGCAACATTGTAGATGCACGTGGAAGACATTATGCCAAGTGGAATAAGCCAGATGCAACAAGGCAAATACTGCTGGTCTCCCTTGTAGTAAAACCTCAAGAAAAGTCAGACTCACAGAAAGAATAGACGGCTGATTGCCAGGGGCTGGGAGATGAAGAGCCTTGGGAGATGTTGGTCAGAGAGCACAAGGTGTCAGTTATGCAGGGTGAGTTCTGGCATGGAATGTGCGGCATGGTAACTGGAGGTAATAATACCGTATTGTGTGCCAGAAGTTGTGAGAAATGCACACGTCAAACGTTTTCAGCACATGCCGCAAAACACTGTGAGCTGATGAAAATGCTAATTAGGTGATCATTTCACAATAAATATGTTTGTCAAAGACCCACGTTGCATGCCTTAAATATATACAGTTTTTATTTGTTAATTAAACGTCAATAAAGCTGAGAGGAAAAACCTCATGCCTGCAAAGTTTTAAAATTCAATGTATTATACTTCAACTTGCAGTTTAGTAAGTCCAACCAAAGGAAATGACACAATGAGAAATAAAAGGCAATCATTCCAGTTTCTCTCTAGTCCTTTTCCCTTAAAGGAAGCCACTGTGTTTCTCAATTTTCCTGCCAAATAAATAGAAAAAAAAAGCTTTATGCATGTATTATAAACAGCTACTGAGATGTAAAGTCAAATTATTTAAGCCCTGAGTTCAAATTTCAGGAGTTAAAGAGCACAGAGTAGAAACAGAGGAGGATTTAGGATGGGGAGGTTTTAGGGCCTTCCATAGTCCATGAGGAAACACTGTGCCAACCACTTGGTGAAAACAAGTGGCACCCTGGTGGAACCTGGAGGTTCTGTTGATGCCCAAGGTATACCTCTTTTTTCTGGCCTGGAGACATTAGAACTAATATGATATATTATATGCTTTTCCAATGTAGCCCAGGCTGATTTCAACTCCTGGGCTAAAGCAATTCTCCTGTCTTGATTGTGCTGGGATTACAGGCATAAATCACCATGCCTGACTTTTCTAATGTCTTGAACCTCATTAATAAGGCTCCATGCAGGACTCAGAGCTCACCATATGTTGACTGGCAGTGTCTGTCATGAGTATAAGAACAGTATGACATCCCCGATACTGCACTAGAGTCTATTTCCTGAAATAAGTAGGGAAATCATTTGATCCCTGATTCACTTTGGGATCTTTGCAACACACCTAAAATGTCTCTGTGACTCATCACACTTGTAATCAACAAATAGGACTTGACTCATTTGCAAGTGAGAAAAATGCAACTCAAAGAAACATAAGGGGCAGGTTTTCTCGTTGAGGCACTTGCCCATGGCAGGTCTTTCTGCCATGAATCTTCCTTTTTTCTTCTCCTCTTGCTAATAAACTCTATTTTAAAACTTTAAAAAAGGAGAGAGGGAGAGACATAAGGAAAACAAGACAATTAGTTAACATAACTGAAAATCCAGGAAAAGTCATGGCTAGGTTCATGTTCTCCTATAGTTTCATTAAGAAGCTGACTCCAATCCTCAGTTCCAATGAACTTCGGTCTTTATTTTATAGCAGTCTCATCTCTATGGTTATAAGATTGCTCCCAACATTTTAAGTTTATATCCTACTGGCTCAGCAGCCAGAAAAAAAAAAAAAGTCTCTTTCTCAATTATACCAACAAATAACTTGGAACAGACATATTGGCTATCTTGGATCATGTGACCATCCCATATGCTATCACAAAAGCCAGGCAGATGAACCACACAGTAGAAACATTTCCCCTAACACTGGGAAGTGAGATCTGCTTATCTGAATAGCACAATTTAAGGCAAGGTGACTTTTCAAAGAATGACTAGGATGTGACCCACAGAAGACAAAAGATTGTGAACAGGGCAGCAAACACAACAGATGTGCACCCCAAGGTCTTCCCGATCACCCAGTAAGAAGGGAACAGGAGTGAGGCCATGTTGGCCAGCCTTGTCTGCACAGATGCTCCCCTGATTGGCTTACTCAACCTCAGGAGCTCAGTCAGGACTGCGGGAGCTCAGGAACATGGGCACTACAGAGTGTTTTGGAAAAAGTCAACTCCTTTGTTTTAAAAGAGGAAGTTGCTGCCATTCAAATGCCCAGAAATAGAATACATTTGTCCATGAGTATATACTGCACTGTATTTATTAAAGCTTATTATAGACTGAGAGAAAGCAAAGACATTCAAACACCAATCTCATATAACAAAGAAGATAGGCAGTTTGGTTTAAGTAGATGCAATAAATAATTATTTTCAAGATAAAATTCCTAACACCAAGTATTTATTCAAGGTAAATAAATGTATTCAGAGTAATCTGGGAGTGAAAAAGTCTTTGGACTAGACCAGATATTGCTTCTATGTTACTTTTTCTTTGCCCCAAAGGTAAAATGTTAAATTCCAAATGACTCAAAACTCCTCAGGTTAAAGAGTTCCCAGGTCAGTCTCAGGTCTAAACATTTGCCACAAAGTTTACAGAGGTTGGAAAAACCAAGAGGAGATTATCATCACCACTGGTGTGACCTCCACTGTAACCTGGAAAGCCAAGGCAAATCTGCTTGATGTCATATCCCAAGTGTCAGGACTATAGGTTAGAAAAGGTAAGCAACTGATCCCAGAAGAGCTTACACGATAGGCCTTATATAGTGAATTATTGGGGCCAAAAGTATTTTAATAAAATAGTTGACCTTTGAAGATTATTTTGCTATTTTTAAAGCTTAATTCTGATAGGAAGATGCCTTTGAATCTGAAAAGACCACCTTCTCAGTTCTCCAGATCAAATTAAGGAAGATGATATTACCCACCACAAGTGATGAAGGGAAAATAACACAAAAGTAAAATCTTAAGGAGACAACTAAGCCATTCTTTAAAATCCAGAATAGGGCTTGTTTCAGTATCACTGATAAATAAAGAACATAATCTTGCTTAAAATAACTCTTAAACGGGCCAGATGCAGTGGCTCACACCTGTAATTTCAACAGTTTGGGAGTCAGAAGCGAGAGGATTGCCTGAAGCCCAGGGGTCTGAGACCAGCCTGGGCAGCTTGGTGAGACCTCATCTCTACAATAAATCAAAAAATTAGCATGCCTATAGTTCCAGCTACTTGGAAGACTGAGGAAGAAGGATCACCCAAGTCCAGCAGGCTGAGGCTGTGATGACCATGAGCATGCCACTGCACTCTAGCCTGGGTGACAGAGTGAAATGCCAACTCAAAAAAATAAAATAACTCTTAAACAAATAGGTAGTTCATTATTTCCTGAAGTACTCCATTCCAGTATTCTGCAATCTTTTATCTAAGAGAAGAAATGCTATTTGACATGTACCTGTTAACACTTTACCTCAAAGCATTTATTCAGCCTTCAGGGATGCCCATAGTGGAAAGGAAAACACCTTATTTTGTAAATACAGAGGGTGCCAAAAAATGTATACGTATTTTAAAAAAGAAAAACACTGTATTAAAATTGTAATACGCAATAGATACCAATAGTAAAAGAGGAATACAAGTCATTTTTTGACTTCTGCAAGAGGCACTCAGAGTGGCTACCATCAGCATCCAGACATTTCTGATGGCAACGAATTAAAAGTTATCCAAAGATGACATCACTTAAAGTGTGCATACCTTTTTTTTTTTTTTGGCACTCCCGGTATTTGTGCAAATCAAAATATTTGGTACTATCTTGACAATAATCTCAATCATCTAATCATTTTTGGCATTCCACTATTTCATGGCTGTTTTCTGTCTCGGATTTGAACTCATAGCAATCCAGTCTCTCAAGGCTGTGAGTCCAGGGAATGTTTCTCGTTATAGGCTTTGCCTCTCTAGAAAGCAACTTCAGTATCATGGTAATGAAAGTACAGAGAGTTCTTGAAATCCTTTCTGAAGTGTTCTTTGTTTAGTTAATATTTACAAATCACCTCCTTTGTTTTTGTTCTGTAAATAGAACAATAGACAGTGAAATGATAAGAGCAGTAGATAGTGTGTAGGTATAAAATATAGTTCCAGTCTTGTAACACAAAGTGGATACTAACTCACCTTATAATAACCTCAAGCCAAATGTGACAAAATTGAAGGT
The DNA here is from genome assembly GCF_000164805.1 of Carlito syrichta. Lineage (NCBI taxonomy): Eukaryota > Metazoa > Chordata > Mammalia > Primates > Tarsiidae > Carlito > Carlito syrichta. The sequence continues at coordinate 594,690 of NW_007259596.1, forward strand.
AACTTTTCTCATAATGATGTGGAACCAAAGGCCTTTTTATTGTTAGCAAACACTGCATGGGTGATACAAGCTCTGCTTATGCTTTCCGGTTTTCATATTTTGCTTCTTAAGCTCAATGTTGATGGAGTACTGTAGGATATTCATGTCACTGTGAGAATGTTTCCACTGTCATTTATAACCTGGGTTCTATTAAGAAGTAGACATGCTGTGCTAGATATTCAAGAGCAAAAATGAATTAGCAGCACAGAGAAGAGGCCCAAAAGAAAAATCAAGGAAGAACATTTGCTTAGATTCATTGATGTGCTGAGAAAAAGATCAATTCTCTCCTCTAAGATGGCAGCATGACTTGGAGGAAAGCCAAATACACACATCAGCAACAGCGTGTTGGCATTCTTTAATTCTTAAAAGATTATAAGACTATAAACAAGTCACTCGACCTAGCTGTATTCGTTTTCTATTGCTATTGTAGCAATTTATCACCAACTTAATGGCTCCAACAATACAGATGTATTATCTTTCAGTCTTGGAGGTCAGAAGTGTGACATGAGTCTCTCTAGGCTAAGCCAAGGTGTTGACAGGGCTGTGTTCCTCCTGGAAACTCTAACAGGGATTGTGTCCTTGTCTTTCAGGGTTTCTAGTGGCTGCCTACCCCTGCTTGTGGCCCTCCTCTGGTGTCCAAGCCAACTCCCTGCCTCTGTGCTCACATTTCTCTATAATTTAGCCAGGAAAGGTCCTTGGCATTTAAGAACCAATATGATTAGGCTGGGTTCACCCAAATAATCCAGGATAATCTCCCCATCTCAAAGTTTTAACCTTAATCACAGTTGCAAAGTCCTTTTTGCCAGGTAAGGTAACATATTTACAGGTTTTGAAGAGTAGAGTATGAATGTCTTTGGAGCCATTATTTTGCCTGCCACACTGAGAGGGCTTAAAACTGTACTTGGTATACAGGTTTCCATAAGAAGGGATTAGAACTATATAGAAGATAATGAAGATGAAGAGGAAGAAGAGGAGGAGGAGGAAGGAGACAGACTAATATCAAATGAGGAGGGGAACTGAGAGAGAAAAACCCAAAATTATTGAAGAATGAACATGTATGGAAGGGCAGTCCACAGTCTTCTTAGGAAAAAGGATTACATTCTGAAAACTGAAATTAGAATTTGGGAAGTTTCCACTTGATAAGAGACAATGGGGAATTTTAGCCTGCTTAATTTTTTTTTTTTCCCCCTGAAATGAGAAAGAGAATTTTAAGACAAATATAAAAAATTCTGCTTTGGGAAATGTTTCTGATTAAAACAATAACAACAGCAACAAAACACTTTTCAGGATCTAGTTCAAGGATCAGATTATCTTCTCAGGCATTTGAGACAAGTAGGTGAGAGAGAAAAAAAAGAAAGTGAATAATTTTGGTAAAGTAAGAATACCCATGTTTCAATTCTTAGCTGAAAAATTTTACATAGTTGATTTTTCTAAGAAACAAATTCCTTTTTGCACTGGAAACTTGGAAAAGGTCAGAAAAGGTAAAGGAGGGCAAGGGAAAAAAGAAACGGACAATTTCAAATAATTGTCTAAGAAAGTAGCATATCACCTTTTTTTTTCCATTACCTTACTTTGTATTAAAGTATATTTGTTCGGTAAATTTTGATTATTTTGAATTTTAAGTATGTCAATTTTCTCTCTACCCAGTATGTGAGTTCAATTCCAAAGCATTTCAAGGAATTTGGGGGCCAACCACAATAACGCATGCCTGTAATCCCAGCACATTGGGAGCCTGAATTGGGAAGATTGCTTGAGGCCAGGAGTTCAAGACCAGCTTGAACAACGCAGCATGACCCTATCTCTATAAAAGAAATTTTGTAATAAAATAAAAATAAAGTTTTAAAAGCTAAACTGCTTACATAACTTAAACTGCTCACCATAGTTTATATATTTAAGCCGGACATATGACTCACACCTATAATTCCAGCACTTTTGGAGGCAGAAGCAAGAGGATTGCCTGAGCCTAGGAGTTTGAGACCAACCTGGGCAACATGGCGAGACCTCATCTCTACAACAAATCAAAAATTCAACCAAGTGTGGTGGCATGTGCCTGTGAGTCCAGCTACTTGGGAGGCTGAGGTGGAAGGATCACCAGAGCCCAGTAGGTTGAGGCTGTGGTGGCCACGAGTGTGCCACTGCACTCCAAGCCTTAAATATAAAGTATATATTTAAGTGCTATAAGAACAGTTTTCAGCATGAAAGTCAAAGTCCTCAAAGAGGACTGTAAATGTAATTAACATCAACACGAAATTGAAGTCACACAGTGCAAGAATTCAGGAAGAAACAGGCCTGACACTGAACAACAACTTTTTAAAAATTGTGTCAATTCTGAAATGCAGTTCTATAAGTTACCAAATATTTCAACAAACTTTGGAAATGGCACCTGAGTGCAGTTTGAAATACGTAAATGTAAACAACAGCAAATGATGAGAAAACATCACTGTATAATCTAGTAAGCCACTATGGTTCACCATTCCAAACTTATTATGATGAGGTTCTATAGAAATGTGTTCGCAAACGTGGTTGTACCATGATAACTTCAGTCAAACTGTCACTAAATTTACGAATTTGACTGACTTACAATCATAATATTTGCTTTGTTTTGTTTCTACTAAATTCAGTGGAATTTGAATTTAAGTGAGTGCATATGAAAAGTCCAATGTCTGTATTTTATTTTTTCTGAGTCAGAGTCTCTCTCTGATGTCCAGGCTGGAGTGCAGTGGCACACTCACAGCCACTGCAGCCTTGACCTGCTGGATTCAGGCGATCCTTCCACCTCAGCCTTCCAGGTAACTGGAAATACAGGCGTGTGCCACCACATCTGGCTAATTTTTGTGATTTATTGTAGAGACGAGGCCTCTCCAAGTTGTCCAGGCTGGTCTCGAACCCCTGAGCTCAGGCAAACCTCTCGCTTTCACCCCTCAAAGTGCTGGGATGACAGGTCTCAGGAGGTCACGTGGAGGCTCCTACAGCCACCTGCCACATCCTGGCACATGACAGCAAGATATGCCTTCTCTGAAAACTGCTGGGAAGGACTCATTCAATCCCCAGAAGTCCATTTATTTGTGATTTCTGGAAATACATCAATCAGAAGAGCATCAAAACTTGGAGAAGAACAACAAACTCCCTTCAAGAGCATACTTAAAAACAGACGGATTTAAAGAAAGCCTCCTGCTGTTATTGGAACCAACATTACGTCGCCAAACTCCAGTCATTTTATGCACAAATTGTGCTGTCTGGGAAGAATGAATATTTTCTTGTCATTTTAGAAAACATATGAATTGTCCAAGATGACCCCAGTTTCCTTAAAAAAGGAAACAAGTCTTATTAAAAGTTTTGAGAAACGCATGATGGCTAGCTAAATAACTCTTTCATAGTGGCTGGTCTAAACACATCTTGTCTGTTAACAGACCTGGCATATAAGGCCCAGTTGAACCTATTAGAACATCAAGCCATGTCTTTAACAGTATCAATTTCAGAAGTAAAACGGCTGGGGGGTAGACTGTCTCTACAAGTCGAACAACAATGCAGTTGAGACAACAAGCACTCCTTGTGCTATCCAGCTATTTCAATATTTTAAATGTCTGAATCACTCCAACTATAGGGCAGACTGAATGACGTTATGGTACTTGGCATGCAACTGGCTTGGAAACCTCTGCCTGAGTGAAAATGCCTCTCCTGGTGTTGACTCAGGTGACGGATTTGTGTCTTTCGACAAAGACAAACCTTAGGTTGTTGCCATGCTCTCCCAGTGCCTGGCCTTCAGCAAAGTTTAAGTGGAAAAATGAAAAGATTCCTTGGAAGAACATGGGTCCATGAAGGCTACACCTGAAGTGGGTGCAGAAGTTGTGTAGAGTCGGACTCGGTGGCTCAGCCTGTAATCTCAGCACTTTGGGATGCAGAGCTGAGTGGATTGCCTGAGCCTGCAGATTCGAGACCCACCCAGGCAACTTGGCGAGACCTCGTCTCTACAATTTATCAAAAATTAGCCGGGCGTGGCAGTGCACACCTGTAGTTTCAGCTACTTGGAAGGCTGAGGTGGAAGGATTGCCAGAGCCCAGCAGGTCGAGGCTGCAGTGGCCGGGAGAGTGCCACTGCACTCCAGTCTGGGCGACAGAGTGAGACTCCAATTTAAAAAAAAAAAGTTGTGTAGAAGAGAAAAAGTTAAGTGTTAACATGAAGAGCCAGGCATGGTGGCTCACGCCTGTAACCCCAGCACTTTGGGAGGCTGAGGTAGGAGGATCACTGGATCCCAGGAATTAGAGACCAACCTGGGCAATAGAGTAACTCTTCATCTCTACAAAAATTCAAAAAAATTAGCCGGGCATGGTGGTGCTTGTCTACAGTCCCAGCCACTCAGGAGGCTGAAGCTGAAGGATCATCAGAGCCCAGCCAACTGAGGTTGCAGTGAGCTGTGATCTGGTTACCACTCCAGTCTGGATGACAGAGTGAGAATCTGACTCAAAAAAAAAAAAAAAGAAATGAATACCATGTGATTCTTTTTCTATTTTATTTCTACTCTCAAAAAGAATGTAGATGAGCATGGCAAGAGAAAAAAAGGTTACATGAAGAAACAATCATTAAATGTTGTTTAAATATAATTTTATAATATCAAAATCTAAACAACAGCTCACCAGATGTATAACACACAACCTGTTCTCAGGAATTCTAGCAGTAAGTATACTTGATCTAAAAATAATTATACAGCATGACAGCTCAGCACAGAAAAATAATGCTTGGTCATGGAAAGGAAGAAAAAAATCAGTAATTCAGAGATTTGAGAATTTATAAGCAAAACGAGAAGTCAATACAACAGAGAAAAAGTTTGCAGCGAGGTAATCTAAATAAGCTTAAATAAAGACCGGTGTCTAGAAGTCATTGAAGGGACAACCTGAGATACTGAATCCTGCCAGGCACAGTTGCTCACACCTGTAATCCCAGCACTTTGGGAGGCTGAGACTGGAGGATCGCTTGAGCCCAGGAATATGAGATCAACCTGGGCAACAGAGCAAGATCTCATCTCTACAAAAATTTAAAACACTAGCTGAGTGTGGTGGTGCATGTCTATAGTCCCAGCTACTTGCAAGGCCATGGTAGAAGGATTGCCTGAGCCCAGGATGTCGAGATTGAGGTGAGCCGTGAGCATGCCACTGTACTCCAGTGAGACTCCGACCTAAAAAAAAGAAAGAAAACGGTATTCACTAGAAAGGAAACAATGAAAGAGAAAAAATGGTAATGTTTGTGAGCTTCTGTGTCCCCAGACAACTCTACCTATGAGCCCCTGCCACCTGATCTCATAGTTTCAACTGCTGGTCTTCTTGGCCTGCCCACAAAAGAGGCACAAACAGCCCAAGGTCATTGGTATTCATCAAATTAGCAGTGTGGCAGGGCACGGTGTAATGCCTGTAATCCTAGTGGAGGTGAGAGAATTGCCTGAGTCCAGGGGTTCGAGACTCAGGCAATCCTCTTTGGTGAGACCTCATTTCTACAACAAATCAAAAAATTAACCAGCTGTGCTGGCACACACCTGTGATTTCAGCTACTTGGAAGGCAGACTGTGGTGACTGAGAGTGTGCTACTTCTCTCCATTCTAGGCGACTGAGTGAGGAAAAAAAAGCAGCGTGTGTATGTTCTTAACTTAATGATTTGAATATTTGTCTGATGACTGGATTGCAACTCATCAAAAATGCTTTTTCTTCCCAAGTTAATTGTTAATTTTCCAAAAAAAAAATGCAGTTCCAAGGAAACTTGTAAACACTATATTCCTTTGGAAAAATCACTCAAAAACATAGAATTTTTATATTCACTTATTTAGCAAATACCGATTAGGCATGTATTGTGTGACCAGTCCCATGCTAGAAAATAAGAATCAAGTAATGAACTCAACAGATGCTTTTTTTTTTTTTTTTTTTGTCCAGGAGAATAAAAATTTTAAATAAGAGTTACTAAAAAAAAAACCAAACCAAAACAAAAAAACCTATGGAAACATTATTACCATGGTTTTCAACGGTCAAATCGTCAGCATTCACAAGATGCTGACGAGATGATTTTCCTAATAGACATTTAACACAGATACAGTGTGGCTATCAGGAGAGAACAGAACAACTGAAGCTGAAGATGGCTATTGGAACAGCAAAACTAGAGATGAGAGAAACCAGAGGCTGCTAAATGGCATTTGTTGTATCTAGAGTCATTGTGACATGTCTCAAGAAGAAGAGTTTTATGTCTGTTTTCCAAACATATTCTCTCTTTCTTTTTCTTGAGTTAGGGTCTTAGTCTGTGCCCAGGCTGGAGAGCAGTGGCAACATCACAGCTCACCACAGCCTCGACATGCTGGGCTCAGGCAATCCTTCCACCTCAGTCACCTGAGTAGTTAGGACTACAGGCGTGTACCACCATGCCCAGTTAATTTATTTTTTTTGTAAAGATGAGGTCTCGCTATGTTTCCCAGTCTGGTCTTGAACTCTTGGGCTCCAGCCATCCTCCCACCTGGCCTCTCAAAGTGCTGGGATTACAAGCGTGAGCCACCATGCCCGACTTGTCAAACGTATTCTCATACCCACTTTAGAGTTTAGAAAATTAAGGAGCACAGGGGTTATTTGACTTGCTTTTCTTCATTTATAAATTAGTGGCAGAAAAAGAATTGGAATCCAGGTCTCTAGCCCTTTGCTTGAGGCCAACAGAGAAGCAAATGTGATCAGGTGGCCTCTGCAGGGCCTGGCTTGAGAACACAGCACAGCGTCCTCATGCTTCGTGACCCTGGCTCAACGTGTCTCTAACAGCTGTGGCAGATGCAGCCGGACACATGCATCCAGGGTGTTTATCCACAATAAATGGTCTCTCCAAGCCCTTTGTTTGGCTTTTTAATAGATTCTAATCACTGCTGCTAGAGAACATTCTTTTATTCTGGAAACAGTTTTATGAAGTTGATGGAAGTGCTTATGATAGAACATCTGTGATCTCTTTGGGATTATTTACAATTCCCAGTGTTGTGCATGATTCTTTTATTACAGATACTTGTCTAGGTTTCCATGTCATTAAGGAAGTTTAAAGACTTCTCTTTTCACTGATGTGGCTACAAAGAGCAGCCAAATGTACACGCTACACCAGATTGTCTTACTTCCCTCAGACACAATGCCTGCTGCCAGCACGGGCCACACTCCTGCATCCTGGAATCCTTGGAAGGCAACTGCCGAGTGCCAGGCACAGTGTCAGAATTTGTGAGAAATGTCTAAGCACAGCCTTGGGCCCCACTGAGCTCACAGATGGGTAAGGAAGACTTTATATCAACATAAGCACCTGTGAAAATACCAACAACTCCTTCAACACACATTTCTGTGGGCCTACTGTGGCCTTCCTCATTGCTAAGAGCTGAGAATTAAAAATATATATATTGAGGGCTGGGCACAGTGGCTCATGCTTGTAATCCCAGTGCATTGGGAGGCCGAAGTGGGAGGATTGCTTGAGTCCAGGAGTTCAAGACCAGCCTGGGAAACAAGGCAAGTCTTCATCTCTACAAAAAAAAATTAACTGGGCACATGCCAGTAGTCCCAGCTACTTGGAAGGCTGAGGCAGAAGAATCACCTCAGAATTATGCCACTGCACTCCAGCCTAGGTGACAGAGTGAGACTCTGACTCAAAAGAAAGAAGGAAGAAAAGAAGGACGGGAAGGAGGGAAAGAGGGAGGGAGAAAGGGAGGAAGGGAGGGAAAGAAAAAAAAAAAGTAGCCCAAACAATTATTTGTTTGGGGAAAACATGAGGGGAACATATTTAAAAAATATTTTTCCCTAAATTCACTATCATGCTTTCTGTAGGACTCAATGAAAAAGAATAATTTAAAAGAACTGTGCGGAATTTTGATCATTAACAGTTCTCTACAAAAAATTAGCATGGTGGCGCTCACCTGTAGCTCCAGCTACTTGGAAGACTGAAGCAGAAGGATCACCTAAGCCCAACAAGTCCAGGCTGTGGTGACCATTAGCTGCCACTGCACTCCAGCCTGGGAGACAGAGCAAGACTTCGACTTTAAGCAATCCAGGATTGCTCTCTCCATCAGGAAGCCAGGTCTCTATGGATAGAGTCAGTGTATCCTGGGACAACACCTTCCCTCCAACCCTGGGTGTTCAGATTCAAATTAGAGTCAGGAATTGGTTCCACTGAGGTCAGCCGCACCCAGTCAGAACTAATTATCCAGAGTAAACTATGTGTATATTCAGGAAGGTGAAGAAAAAAATGGGGAAAATTATCTATTTTTGAGATGATTATCCTTGGTTACAAGGGTCAGTACCAAGGATGGCACAGTACAGGGTGGACAGGCAGTTTCTGCACAGATGTCCTCACACAAGTGTTTTTGTATAAGAATGTGATGGCCTTTGTTCAAGGCTGTAATTTTTTTTTTTTTTTTGCAGCCCCTTTGTGATTGTTTTGTTACCAGGCACTTATGCATGAGAATTCCATGGACGGAGCCCCCCTCCCCCAGCTTGATTTGGCAGGGTTACATTTAGCAAGTGACTCTAGTTTGATTCTGACAACTGTCACACCTCAGATCATCCTAGGTTTGGTCCCATACCCAGCTAACATCCCCAGGACATGGGTCCACTCCAACAACTGGAATCGAGTCTAGATGTGAACACACAGTCATCTGTTCACTCTCCTACTCCCAACTTCAAGTAGAAGGTGAAAGTCTTGCAATAGGAGGGAAGCGGGGAGAGAACGGGCAGAGAGGAAGAAGATTGTGGAAAAGTCTGGATGAAAATGGCAGCCGGGCTCGGTGGCTCAGCCTGTAATCCCGCGCCTTTGGGAGGCTGAGGTGAGTGGATTGCCTGAGCTCGCAGGTTCGAGACCCGCCTGGGCAGCAAGACCTCACCTCTGCAATAAATCAAAAAATCAGCCGGGCATGGTAGCACATGCCTGTAATTCCGGCTACTCCGAAGGCTGAGGCGGAAAGATCGCCAGAGCCCAGCAGGTCGAGGCTGCGGTGGCTGGGAGCGGCCACTGCACTCCAGTCTGGGTGACAGAGTGAGACGCCAACTCAAAAAAAAAAAAAAGAAAGAAAGAAAATAGCAATTGTATTCTCACTGTTTTCACTAGCTGTGAGGCTTGATGTCACAGAGAATGAGCCAGATCCCAGCACCTGCAAACAAGCGGCATACTGGGGAAATTAGAAAACAAGCAAAACACCCAGACCAAAATCACATAGTAGACAGCAAAGCGGAAGTTCAGAAACAAATGGCTTAGTAATGGGAACCATTTATTTATTGCTTAATATGCGGAGAGTGTTTTGCCGACGTAGTCTACTTTTTTAATTAACTATGTGGTTGGCATTATTGTACTCATTTTAGAGTCAGTGGAAGTAGCCAAGAGAGGCTCACTGTTACAAACATAGTAAGCACCAGAACTTAAGATGTGAACAGAGTAGTCTTGATTCCAAAGGTCCCCTTCTTAACCACTGTGCCATTCCATCCTTCAAGTCTGGTCAATAGAGCTAACACATTTCAGTCAAAATGCTTATCTGGGTTTAAAACAATTGCATTCAATATGCTTGGGGTACATGCCTGCAGTCACAGTTACTCAGGAGGCAGAGATGGGAGGATTCCTTGACATCCAAGAGTTCAAAACCAGCCTGAGAAACATTGCAAGATCCTGTCTCTTAAAAAAAGAAAGAAAATACACTTTGAATAAACAAAAGAATCTCAGTTATTTTTCTTCCTATTACCAAATTGATCTGCTCAGGACATTATCATTTGAGTCAATGATTCCAAATATTACATCATCTCAAACTAAGGACAAATCTTCAAATCTTTATTCAATATTTATTCAACGAGCATTTGAGTAACTGCTGTGTGCCAGATTTAACATGAGCTTGGCTCTGAGAATCCAGTTGTGAAATAATCACAGTCTATTGCTCCCAGGGAGTTCACAACCTAGTAAAGAAGGCAGATGTGTAAAGAGACAGCTATTATTCAGGGTGGTGGCTACCCCTGTGAGCTACACACAGAGAGTGCTATTCGAGAGAGAGATTTCCTCTTTGGGGGAGGGTGAGAAAGAGTTTCCCACAGGAGAGAAGACTTTAAAGATGAAGAGTTCACAAAGCAGAGAAAGGGAAGGAAAGTCTCTGCAGAGGACTCAGTAAGACAAAAGTCATAGAAGTAAGGGGGCAGTATATGAGGGGGGACCTAAAAAGTCCCGGGATTCATTCACAAAAAATTGTGCATGTATTCTTACATGTTTAAACTTTGGTCCCCTTCAAAGTACTCTCCATCTAATGCAATACACCTAGTGAGATGCTTTTTTCACTGCTCAACACAGGTTTTGAACTAGTCGCTTTTGATGCCTTTTAGTGCTTCTGCTGTTTTCTGTTTCATCTCTTCCACATGGGCAAAACATTTCCCTTTGGGGACTTTTTCATTGGGGAAACAAAAAAGAAGTTTCTCGGGGTGACATTGGGTGGATAAGGAGGGTGAGGCGGGGAGTCAAAAACAAAACAAAACAAAACAAAACTGCTGAACACTCAAGGTGATTTGGGCAGTTGCATCCATAAATCACCCATCATGAAATGGGCAAAAGCGTTGAAAGAATCTCCGAGAAAAATTCACTGAAGCTGAACACAGCCTCACAACAACTCTAGCTGATACATGAATGCCAATGGGTTCCTAGACCACTTACCAAGTGGGGGAAGCCTATACTACAAGGAGCCCACCCTCCAAAAGATAATTCCGGGGATGTAAAAAGAAGACAGTATACTCAGGGAACCCTATTCTGCATTCTGTCATGCGTTCACATCTGTTATCCTATCCACAGCAACAATAAACATGGCTCTTGCTACATGAAACAAGTGTTTCCAACACGCTGTATTCTTTGGCTCAAAATATTGTTCCCCATTTGTTTTATTTGTCTAGAGTACACAAAGACATGAAAGATAAGGTGGGAACATGTTCGGGTGGGGTCAGTAACCACCCAAGAACGGCTTTTGTAGAGAAGCCTCCTTTCAATATGATAGAAAAAAGGATTTGAAGAAAGGGAAGTTAAATGAAAGAAAGAGAAGAAGAAAACAAAAGAGAAATAATTTCTCAGCTAAGACTCAGCATCTCTTAGGGGAAATTATTACTTTGATTTCAATGTATTTGAGTTGCTCTTTTGTTGTCAACCAGAGCACTTAGATACAACTGTCTAAGAAATAACATATACTTCATTTATTATTGAGGATAGCACTATAAAAGCCTGTAAACCAATAGAATATGAGCAAAATTTTGTAATCTATTTATTTTCTTTCTCTTCACTTATCATACACAAGAAGAAAGGGGTCCATATTCCTTTGCCATTAAATAAATAAAATAAATAAATAAATAAATAAAAACATTAATCCAAAGTGCCAAATAAAAGCTGCATATATAAGTTAAGAATCAGACAATCAGCCTATGATTAATTTAGATCCAGCAGTTAAATGATGTGATGGTTAATTTTATGCATCTACTTGACAGGACTAGGGGGTGCACAGATAGCTGGGAAAATGTCATGTCCAAGTATGTGTTTTTAAGGGTTTTTCTGGGAAAGATTAGCATTTGAATGGTAAACTGAGTAAAGTAGATGGCTCTTCCCAAGTAGGCATGCACCATCCAACCTTCTGAGGACTCAAATAGAACAAAAAGACAAAGGAAAGACCACTTCATGCTCTCTTGAGCAGGAGCACCAATCTCCTGCCCTGGACATGGACACTCCTTATACTCAGGATTCAGGGCATGGACTAAAGCTAGACAGTGGCTCTCCTGGGTCTTCAGCTTTCCGATAGCAGATCATTGGCCTTCTCAGCTCCTGAAATTGCATTAACCAACCCCTCATAATAAACCTCTCTTTATATGTCTCTGTCTTCATCTATATCTATGTCTATGTCTATGTCTGTCTGTCTATATCATCTATATCTATATCTGTGTTTATATATCATCTATATCTATGTCTATGTCTATATATCTACTCCTTTATCTATATCTATATCATCTATATCTATGTCGATGTTTGTATCTATATAATCTATACCTATGTCTATCTATATCTATGTCATCTATGTCTATGTCTACCTCTATGTCTATGTCTATATCATCTATAGCTATGTCTGTGTTGATGTCTACATCTATATTACTTATATCTGTGTCTCTGTCTCTGTATCTATGCCATCTATATCTATATCTATGCCTATGTCTATATCATCTATATCTATATCTGGATCTATATCTAATCTAAATATTCTAATTTGCTTCTTTGGAGAACACTGACTGATACACATGAATAAAAATTGAAATGAAGCTGGGCATGGTGACTCACACCTGTAATCCCAGTACTTTGGAAAGCCAAGGCAGGAGGATCACTTGAGCCCAGGAGTTTGAGACTGACCATGGACAACAAAGTGAGACCTTGTCTCTACAAAGAAAATTTGTTTTAAATTAGCCAGGCATGGTAGCATGTGCCTGTAGTCCCAGCTAGTAGAGGGGCTGAGGCAAAAGAATCACCTGAGCACAGGAGGTCAAGGTTTTATGAGCCATGATCATGCTATTGCACTCCAGCCTGGGTGACAGAGTGAGACAGCTGACTCAAAAAACAAAGAAAGAAAGAAATATCATGTGATTCTTCTTCTACTTTATTTTTACTCTCTGAGGGGATTTGGAATAGCAAGACATTTGGAAACTGAATCTCAGCTCTGCCACTGTGTAAGTCTATAAGATTGAGTAAGTCCTTTAACTTCTTTGAGTATGTTTCTTCAGCTGTAAATAGGGTTCACAATAATATCTACAATATGTAGTTAATAAATCAGACAAGACCATGGCATAGCACTCAACTGACTACTCTAGACTCTAGTGAAAAGTAACACTGACATTTATGTATTTCAACCCTTTGTCAGAAACAGGCTGACAAGTATTTACCTGGAGAGACATATGGGGTGCTAAGGGGACTTCGAGGCTGAGGATTTAACTCAGGTGAGGAAGGTGAGATCAGGCAGACGCAGAAAAGGGACACAGAACAGAAAACAATCTATGACAAACACTGAATGCATGCCTGCCCATCTGGCCCATTCTGAGAATTCCAAGTCATTCATTCATTCACCCACCCATCCATCCACCCATCCATCTACCCATCTATCCATTTCATTCTAATGAATTACTTAACTTTCCATTCCTTCAATATACACACAATGAGAGATCATATAAGTAAGGTATATGTCACACCCAGAAGATATAACATATTCCCAAAGGGACTTCCAGCCTAGTGGGGAAGCTAAATCATTACTTTCAAGAGAAAATGAATTGTGTAATCCATGCTATTCCCAGAATATGTGCATAGTGGTGGGAAGCACAGAGGGAAGAAGGGCATTTAGACCAGGCTGGCTCACCAGGGAGCCCTGCTAGAGGAGACAACGCCTGAGCGGAATTTGAAAGAGGTCTAGGGTAAACCAGATGACTCAGAAGAGGGGAATAGGAAAAAGAGTGTGAGGGGTGAGGACCATGTGTGGGAGGGTATAGAGGGTAAGGGACTTTTTTTTTTTTTAGTTGGAATCTCACGCTGTTGCCCAGGCTGGAGTGCAGTGGCACGCTCATGGCCACCGCAACCTTGACCTGTTGGGCTCAGGCAATCCTTCCACCTCAGCCTTCCAAGAAGCTGGAACTACAGGTACATGCTACCACACCTGGCTTGTTTTTTAATTTATTGTAGAGACAGGGTCTCACCAAGTTGACCAGGCTGGTCTCAAACCCTTGAGCTCAGGCAATCCTTTCACCTCCACCTCCCAAAGTACTGGGATTTTAGGCATGAGCTACCCATACCCAACTGAGGGTAAGGAAATTTCCAAGAAAATCCAGGTGTGACTTGTGAGGGGAAGCAGCAGGTGTCAATTCTGAAGATCCAGGCAGGAACATGCCATCCTTCATTCTTTGGAGACAGAATTGACTCTGAATTCTGCAGGAGCCACTGGCATATTTAAATTTGGTTGTCAAGATGAAATTTGCATTTAAAAATTTTTATTTTAGCTGTGTTGTAGGAGTTGATTTAACTAAATCAAGGAAATTGTAGCAGTGATCTATTCGATGACAAGGCCATGAGAATTGGTAGGAGATAGCTGGGTGTGATGGCTCACACCTACAATCCCAGCACTTTGGGAGGCCCAGGCGAGAAGATTGCCTGAGCCCAGGGGTATGAGACCAGCCTGGGCAACTTGCAAGACCTCATATCCATAATGAACCAAAAAATTAGCTGGGCATGGTGGTGCTCACCTGTGGTTCCAGCAACTTGGAAGGCTGAGGCAGAAGGATTGCCTGAGCCCAGCAGATCAAGACTGTAGTGGCCGTGAGCATGCTCCTGCTCTCCAGCCTGGGTGACAGAGTGAGACTTAAACTTAAAAAAAAAAAAAAGAATTGGTAGGAGATAATGAATTTTAGAAAATTTTGGAAACTTGAATCGGCAGCACTTTGTTCACATTTGTGAAGTTCCTTGAGTTTAGTGATAGATGGAAAACACCCTAGGATAACACCAACTTCTGGCAGAAGCAATTAAGAAAACAAGACAAAGGAACTCAACATTTATGAAATACATTCTACGTGCTGACTGTATGTATTCATGACCTTGTCGGGTCTTCATAATAACCCCATGACATAGTTATTATTAACTCGCTTTAGATGAAGAAGTTTAGAATCACATAAATAATTTTTTACAAGAGCACACCAAGTGGCAGACAGAATTTGGAGCAAGTACCTCTGACTGCCTCCTATCAGGCAATAATATTATCCCTCCTGAGTAGATAGTTCCTGTCTCCAAGCAAGACAGCAAATGTTGAATATAGGGAAGATTTAGGCGGCACCTTATTTGGAGGGTTGAAGACAGCAGAACACCCATGGCGTTAAGAGGTAAACAAACGTTGAATGTTAACACAGGAGCCAAGAGGATTGAGTGGATGATCAACAAAATTGACAACTTGTGAACAGACAAGATACTGACTGACAAGTGTTTATTGTATTTAGCAATGAGGATATTGATGGTTACAACTATTAATGAGCAATTTTAGGGGTGTTGTAAGGAAAAAACCATATTGAAATGGTTGAAAAGTGACTATGTCAAAAAAGCTAAATTGAAGTTGAAAAACTTCTCTTAAGTCCTGAGGGGATGAAAGAGGAGTTATTTCCAAAGGGTGAGCCTAGTCAGGGAACAATTCTTGCTGAACTAGGCCCGAGGAAACAGATTTGTGGCATCTTGACCCCTAGATAAGATCTCAACATTCATCTTAAGGTAACATGGGAAGTTTGCTGATTCTGTGCAGCTGAGGAACTGTAAGTATTTTTCCCAAGAATTCTTCATCAAACATAGGACCAAATAGCTTCCTCCCCAGTTCCTGTATACTGCATCCTCTGTGGAATCCCAAGAAGTAAACATGTGGTCGGGTTCACAACATGTGTGTGGAGAAAATTAAAAAGAACTGCTAAGAAGATGTGTGTAATTGCATGCATTTGTATACTCATGCAGTATACACAAGCATGTACTGATACCTTTAGTTCACAAGTAACAATCCTACAAATAAGCACCACTTCAACAGTTCAAACCACCTTGTGGTTCAAAGTCCCAGGCTTTGAGTTTTCTAAATGCTGCCCAATCTAAAACCAGATGTACACATATAAAATATAAAAGTAGTATGATAAACAGCATAGTAATTCCCCTTCACACAAACGAGTTCTGTTCCAAGAGCACGTTCATAAGTCCAACTTATTTGGAAGTCTTACAAAGTTAGCCTAGGTACTCAGCAAACACAATCAGCTATATAGTGCAGTACTGTAATAGGTTTATAATACCTTTCACACAAATAATACATAAAAACAAACAAAAATTAAAGAAAACATTTTTAGTCTTACTGTACAGAACCTTGAAAAGCATAGTGAACTAACTTACATGACTGGACATGTGAACCCATGTTCCCATCTTTGAAAGTTTGCAACCTAAAAGTTCACATGTGGGAACATACTGTATTCCTTTTGGTTCTTTTAGAAGCATCAATGAAGGGGTTACTTTAAGCAACAAATCACTAAATGACTTACCTTCAAACCACCTAAATTTCAAATATATCTACAGATAGAAATAACAATTCTATCTACTAAGGCTGCCCCAAATTATGAAGGATATAATAATTGTCAAAATTTCAAAATATCGTGCTCAGAATTTGGGATATACAAGTTGTGATAGCTTTTCCTCAAAACATTCTTGGCAATATGTCTGAAAATATCCCCAACTTTAATAATTGCTATTTGGTCACTTGAAATCAGTGACTTTTATCTCAATTTCAACAATCATAACTCAGAATTTTTTATTTTTCTTTATTTGTTTGTTAGTTTGTCTACTGCTGAATAAAAATTTTAAAGCACAATTGCTTAGACTTCAAGGACGTAAAGTAATAACACCTGAGTCATGCATTTTACAGCTCATTTTATAAGAAACAAATTGCAGTATGTAACAAACAATACTATAAAACTGGCAAGAAAAACATTTTTTTAACTAGTGGTGTGTGATATGAGAGGAGAAAGTATAATTGCAGTGAGAAAAAATGGTTCCATTTTTCTGACATTCTTGATGTTCTATTATGTTTATCACTGAATCAGAAACAGCAGAACTACCCATCCCACAGAATGTGTTCAGAGCATGAATTTTCTGCTTGATGTATGTAAGGCCTTTTTAAATGATAGGTAGGACTCATACAAAGACAATAAACAGGAAGTATATTAAATTGGGTTTTCCTTGGTTTTAATTATTTTAATTTTCATGTCAAAATATGCTCATTTTGTCCTCAGACATATTACACTAGCTTCTCATCCTTTTCTTTTTCTTTTTCTTTTTTTTAGTCGGAGTCTCTCTGTCACCCAAGCTGGAGTGCAATGGCACACTCACAGCCACCGTAGCCTCGACTTGCTGGGCTCAGGCGATCCTTCCTCCTCTGCCTTCCAAGTAGCTGGAACCACAGGCATGTGCCACCATACCTGGCTAATTTTTTTATTTATTGTAGAGACAAGGTCTCTTTATGTTGCCCATGCTGGTCTTGAATCCCTGGGCTCAGGCAGTCCTGTCACCTCTACCTCCCAAAATGCTTGGATTATAGGCGTGAGCCACCACACCCGGCTGTCACTCTTTCTTTCTTTCTTTTTTTGAGTTGGAGTCTCACTCTACCACCCAGGCTGGGGTGCAGTGACACGTTCAGGGCCACCGCAGTCTCGATCTGCTGGGCTCAGGTGATCCTTTCGTCTCAGTCTTCCCAGTAGCCGGAACTACAAGTGCACACTACCACACTGGGCTAATTTTTTAAAGTTATTATTTTATTGTAGAGACAAGGTCTCGCCACGTTGCCCAAGCTGGTCTCGAACCCCTGGGCTCAGGCAATCCTTTCACTTCAGCCTCCCAAAGTGCTGGGATTACAGGATTGAGCCACCACGCCTGGCCGGTCACTCTTTCTTGAACCACCTAAAAGTACATTTCCCAGTGTTCTGGGCATCCCCCACACTATTTTCATTTCATTTTATTTTAGCTCTCTTGAAACGTGGTCTAGGGCCCCTAGTGAGCTGCTTCATAGAGACCTGCCAGACCTGCTTGGTGAATGTCATCTAACCTGTCACCCAGAAATCTTGCCAGGAAAGCTGAAAACTCAGCATCCTTTCTTTTGCCACCTTTAAGTCCTCCTGGGTGGGTCACTCCAGAGAGGGAAGATCCCAGACCTCTGCAGAGGCTGTGAGCCTCTTCCCAGCAAAGTCACATTGTACTGAGGGGGCACTAACTCTCCTGCAGCAGATTCACCCAGGGTGACAGTGCCTGCAGATCCTGTGTGGCTACCCCTTGAATTCTCCATGAGCATAAAACCCCCAGGGGAAGCTGAGCTTCCCAACAGTTTCACAGCATAAGGACAGGCACATGATTTTGGTGACATCAGAGCTCCTTTCTGAACAACCCTTTTATCCTGGCCCCACAGGGCTTGGAAACTTGACCCACAAGCCACACCAGGCTCTTAGGGAGGGGCTGCAGCATGCCCAAAGGAAGTCACCAGAATGCACTTTCCAGAAGCAACCCCCATGGCAGGGCTTTTCTTCCTCCCATTAACATTATTACTGCTTTTAATTTCTTAACTCTTTCTAAACTTTTAAGAACTGTCTATTCATTTATCTTGCTTTGTTTTTAAGGGAAAAAGGAGAAGATGTCTTTGGATGTTTATAAATATTGGTCCCCAGATACCTACTAAGGACTTTGGGGTAGCTGCTCAGTTGACTTAATAAAACCTGTGAGGGAGAAACCAGAAATGACCTGACACTAGATACGAGGAATGTCTTCAAATTTGTTTCTAATTTGTCACTTTCCAAGCTCCTAGGGGACATGGAGATTTTAACCATAACTGTACAGAGATGGAAAAGAAGATGGTGGCTCATGCCTGTAATCCATGCACTTTGGGAGGCTGAGGTTGGATATTACTTGAGCCCAGGAGGTCGAGATGAGCCTGGGCAACATGGTGAGATCTTGTTTCTACAAAAGAAAAAAATTAGCCTGGCGTGATGATGCATGTCTGTAGTCTCAGCTACTTGGGAGGCTGAGGCCGAAGCATCACCTGAGTCTAAGAGTTTAAAGTGCAGTGATCGTGCCACAGCATTCTCACCTGGGTGACAAAGTGACATCTCAATTAAAAAAAAAAGAAAAGGAAAGAAAAGAAAAGGAAGAAAAGAAATTCATTTGGATCACAGAGCAGTCAGATCAGTGTCCCGTGGAGAAGTGTATAACCGCCATGTTTTCAATACTCACTGACTTCCTGTACTTGAGAAATAGTTTTTCTTTTCTGGTTTCCAGCATGACCCAAATAAGCAGAAAGGAGATTTGCTATTTTTTTGATTAGCCTGTTCAGCTCACCTCCGACGGTGTTCAGTTTTCTCCAAAACTTCTCTTGGCACTAATAACCACATGGCAAGAGGTTTGGGCTCCCGAGCCCTTTTAGCAAAAGTATTTCCAACTTTCCCTCTGCTTAGTTTCTTTCTCTACCTCTGGTTATCCTAGTGTCTTGACCACACCCTAACCTGGATATCCAATGCTATCTGAGAATGCACTGCCACTTGTGATCTAATCATAGCAGTCTGCATATTGTGATGACTCAAATTCGGGTAAGAAGTGTCTAGAACACATTACAAGTCACGGAGTGACAAGATCTGTGCCCTGAGGAGTTTACAGTTCAGGGTAGATGGAAGTAAGAGTGTCCAACAAGCAGAGCGGAGCTGCAGAAAACTGTTGGAGATCAGCATTGGAGAGATGTGAAGAGGAGAGAACCAGGCACATAAATGATGGCTACCGTTTGTATGAGTATTACAAAAATAAAGGATGAAGAAAAAAATATGTAAACAGAGAAAACATTCCCGAAAGCAAGCATGAGTATAAAAACTAAAGTAAAACAGATCAAGCTGGATTACAGAACAGCGAAATCACAGACCTCAACTTCGAAAAAGAAGTGAGTGAAAGTGACATGTCAGGTAGGAGACAGACCTGTTCTGATTTGTGGGGAGACAAAGAACACTGGACACGAAGTTTTAGATAAATCATAATATAAAAATCTAGAAGCTGAGAATTCACAGACCAAAAACATGTAACACATTTGCCTTATTTCAGGACAATGCAATTTTAAATAATTTTAATTGTTCACAATTATGGATAGTCGTACACATATGAGAGGAAGGGATAAGCAAATAACAAAACATTCACGAAATCAGATCACTGTGAGTTTTATACAGTTAATCCTATCAATTGTACAAAATTCTGCAGTGATTAGAAGATTTTTTCCTTTTGATTTTGTTTTAAAAATTATTTTAGAAATTTTTCACACCAGATGGAACATGGTTTAGCTTATTCATTCAGCTGTTTGTTTGTTTTTTCTTTTTTGTTTTATGGATGAGAACTTCAGACTTTGGCACTTTTATTTATTTATATTTTTATTCCAATTATCCTCCACTGAAGCTGGCAGGAAAACTAAGTAGCTGTTTTATAGACACAAATAAAGTGCCGTAGAGTAGGACACACTGTACGAGCACCCAGCAATCTGACTGTTGCAATCCATTTAAAAGCAGAGTCAGTTTATGACTGAGCTACTCAACTCTGTGTGTATTGAAGGTGGGGCTGGAAGGGTGGGGAACAGGAGGGCCCATGACTCTACCATGATGGGAAGACTGCACATGACCCTGCAGCCTCACCCCTGCACAATTCAGAACCCACTGGGACTTGCATTTGTCACAGGGAAGAGTTTCTCAGATGGCCTTCAGCAGTGATGACCGCTGACTCTCGCCCTCTGCCTGTGACTCCCCTCAGGGGCACGTCATGCTTTCCTATCATCTTCCTGGTAGGGTGAGGAATGTGGACATCCAAGCGACTTCCCTGGCCACCGCAGAAAGCTGCCAAAGACCGACCGCATCCTTTTTGGGTCTAGAAACCAGTGCTCTGTGATTCCTTGTGGAAGAGCCTCAGAATGAATCACCAGGCCCTCAAGAGATCAGAGCGAGTCTCTAAGATCGTGTCATACAAAGGAGATCTGAAAGGTACTGTAAGGGCTGAATAGTGCACCCATGCCAGCTCCCAACATACACACGCTGAAGTCCTAACCTCTAGTACACTGAAACATTTGGAGATGGGGTCATCCAGTCCAAGTGAGGTCATTCGTGTGGGCTCTAACCCACTATGATGGTGTCCTTATAAAATGGGAGCTCTAGCCAGGTGTGGTGGCTCACACCTGTCATCTATATACTTTGGGAGGCTGAGGTGGGAGGACTGCTTGAATCTGGGAGTTCAAGGCTACCATGAGCTATGATCATGCCACTGCATGCAGCCTGGGTGACACAGAAAGATCCTGTCTCCAAAAGAAAAAAAAAAAAAAAACAGGCCACAAAAGCATCTGCAAAGAAGAGATTAACAGAGAACATTTAGACAAAATTTAGACACAGAAGCATGCATAGACGGAAGACCATGTGAAGGGACACAGAGAAGACAGCCATTGAGGGGCCAAGGACCAAGGCTGAGGATCCTTCCTCACATCCTTCCTTAAAGGAACCAGCCCTACAACACACCTTGATTTTGGAGTTCTAGACTCCAGAACCGTAAATGTGTATTGTTTAACCTGCCCTGTCAATGGTGCTTTGTCATGGCCACTCTAGCAGACAAGTAACAACCACTAAATATATGGGACCAGGCATGGTGGCTCATACGTGTAATCCCAGCACTTTCAGAGGCCAAGGCATGAGGATTGCTTGAGCCCAGGAGTTCCAGACCAGCTTGGGCAACATAGTGAGACCTCGTCTCTACAAAAAATTTTAAAAATAGCAGGGTATGGTGGTGCATGTCTGTAGTCCCAGTTACTCAGGAGACTGAGATGAAAGGATTTTCTAAGCCCAGGACATCAAGGCTGTGGTAGCTGGGATTGTTCCACTGTACTCCAGCCTGGGCAGCACAGTGAGATTTCGACACAAAAAGAAAAAAAAAATCACTAAATACGAAGATTACCTGGTATAACTCCTTGCATGAAGGACTCAGTCTTGAATTCAGACCTGGTTGGGTTCTTTCAAGGAACTCAAGGCCAAGGGCTAGAAAAGGTGTTCTTGTCACACAGTCAGCAGCTGCCCCAAGGCTGGAGCCCTGTTTTCTGAGGCCTGATTCAGTGTGCCTTCGTCAAGAAACCACTGGGAGCGGCCCTTCTCAGGGAACAGCAGGGGTCCCACAGAAGAGCACACACTCACTCAGCAGCTCTGTGCCATAGTGGGTGCCAGTGTGGGTGACCCTAAGTCTCCACTGAAAAGACGGATGGTCTGGGCTCGCAGCCCTCTTCCCCCCTCCCCAAGGAAGTTCACTGAGGACCTGGTGAAGGAGGGCCAAAATGTACATAGCTCCACAGTTTATGTTCACGCTCCTGTTTCTCACCCTTGGCCTGAGGTCCCAGGACTGAATTTTCCCCAGCATCATGTTAGCAACCTTATCCACTTTTACCTCACCTCAGCGTGACAAGCCAGGGAGGAGTCAGCTCACATCAGAGTCTTGAAAACTGTTCATGAGAAAAAGCTGTATGAACAGGAACTCAGTCTCCTGCCCCATACCTACCTGTGACATCACACAGTCAGTCAGGGAGGTAAAAGGTCTCTAAGAAGTCAGGTACCTAGTACAATTCCAGGATGAATAAGAATAGCATATTTGGTAGAAGATATTTCTTTAACTTACTAGGAAGAGATTTCTTCGGAGTGACCCCTTTAAACAGGATGCAGTAAGAACTTTACCCATGACTGCACCGTCTACCTCTTTCTAGAACAGAGATCTTTACCTGGGTCTGAGTTCAAGTGCTGCATAAACATGGGATTAGGAACTCAAAAACTCAGAGGAGAAACTATTTCTTTTTTTTTTTTTTTTTTGAGTTGGAGTCTCACTCTGTCACCCAGACTGGAGTGCAGTGGCCGCTCCCAGCCACCGCAGCCTCGACCTGCTGGGCTCCAGCAATCCTTCCGCCTCAGCCTTCCAAGTAGCCAGAATTATAGGCATGCGCTACCACGCCCGGATGATTTTTTGATTTATTGTAAAGATGAGGTCTCGCTGCCCAGGCGGGTCTCGAACCCACGGGATCAGGCAATCCACTCACCTCAGCCTCCCAAAGGCGCGGGATTACAGGCTGAGCCACCAAGCCCGGCTGAGAAACTATTTCTAATAACATTTAACATTTTCTTCTATTCTGAATGTAGGCAGCAAACACTGCAATTAGCAGTGCCAATAATAGAAATGGAAATTTTTTTTTGAGTCAGGGTCTCACTCTACTACCCAAGCTGGAGTGCAGTGGCATGCTCATGGCTACCTAGCCTCGACCTGTTGGGCTCAGGTGATCCTCCCACCTCAGCCTTCCAAGTAGCTGGGACTACAGGTGTATGCCACTCCACCTGGCTAAGTTTTTGATTTATTGCAAGAGATGAAGTCTTGCCGAGTTACCCAGGCTGGTCTCGAGCCCCTGGGCTCAGGCAGTCCTCTCACCTCTGCCTCCCAAAGTGCTGGGATTACAGACGTAAGCCACTGCACCTGGCAGAAATATAAATTATTAATAGAAGTTGTGGATGTACTAGTTGTTGAATGTCTGTCAAACTTTTATGCTCATCACTACTTTGAAATTTTGGTAGTCACTAGATCTACCACTGGATATAGATTATTAATGCATTCATCAGAAAGGCAGATGTTACTAAATTACGTTTGCTGATAAATGCATTTCAACATAGTCTCTTTGCTAATCTTCCATGTCTTATCCAGGCATTTCTAAGCACTATTGTGAGAAAGGGTTCATAGGCTTACTAGACTCCCAATGGGGTGGTAACCCACAGAGGATGAGGAATCCCTGGTGCAGCCAAAAACCATCACAGGTACGGTGTGACTGCCCAGAGCCATTGCTGTCTCTTCACATCATGGACAACCAGAAGAAAAAAAGTCTGGAATTCACTGCAGAATCATGGAAAACTAATTTTAAAAATGCAAATAGCAGCACTCTACTCCAAAAGAGCGAAGTTCTTGGGAGGAGTTTTTTGTTTTGTTTTGTTTTGTTTTTTGAGTAAGGGTCTCACTCTGTCACTCAGACTGGAGGGAAGTGGCACACTCACAGCCACTGCAGTCTTGACCTGTTGGGCTCAGGCGATCCTTCTGCCTCAACCTTCCAAGTAGCTGGAAGTATAGGCACGCACCACCACGCCCAGCTAATTTTTTGATTTATTGTAGAGGTGAGGTCTCGCCATGTTGTCCAGGCTGGTCTCAAACCTGTGAGCTAAGGCAATACTCTGATCTCAGCCTCCCAAAGTATTGGGATTATAGACATGAGCCACCGTGCCTAGATGGGAGATTTTTGTTGTTTTGTTTTTTTATTTTAAAGATGTAGGGTACATTTCAGGATTAGATATATAAATAGTCATTGTACAAGTAAAGTTTGAGCCTCCCTTTGATCCCCACTTTGCCTGGTTTGAGATCAGGAATGCTTATTAATGTTGTGTTCCCCCCTACCCTGGCAGTATCCCACTACTGCCAATCCCCTTCTTATAGTATTATGGTAAATGTTCAGGGTCTGCTTATAAGTGAGAACACGTGGTACTCTGTTCTTTGTTTCTGTGATAGATCACTGAGTATGATAGACTCTAAATCCATCCAAGTTGCTGTGAAGTTTATTTATTTGTCCTTCTTTATGGTTGCATAATATTCCATTGTGTATATGTACCACATTTTTTAAAATCCAATCTCGTTTCAATGGGCAGCGTGATTGGTTCCATGTTTTTGCTATTGTGAATAGTGTTGCAATAAACATGCGTATGCAGATATGTTTTTTGTAGAATGATTTGAGTTCCTCTGGGTATATTCCCAGTAGGAGCATTGCTAGGTCATATGGACGGTCAATTTCTAGTTCTTTTAGAAATCACCACATTGTTTTCCAAAGAGATTACACTAGTTTGCATTCCCACCAACAGTGTAGAAGTGTTGGGAAGAATTTTTTTAATTGACTTTTTTATTTGTGTGTATTAAGATGGGGTCTCGGTCGCCCAGGCTGGAGTGCAATGGCATGATCACAACTCACCGCAGTCTCTACCTCTTGGGATCAGGCAGTCCTCCCACCTCAGCCCCCAGAGTAGCTGGGACTACAGCTGCATGCCACCACATCCCATTAATTTTGTTAATTTTTCTTTTTTTTTTTTTTGTAGAGATGAGGTGTCACTATGTTGCCCAGGTTGGTCTCAATCTCCTGGGCTCAAGCAATCCTCCTGCCTCAGTTTCCAAAGCCCCCCAAAGATAGGCATGAGCCACGGTGCCCGACCTTTTGTTCTTGTTGTTGTTGCTGTTTCTGTCATGTTTTAAACAATTTTGAAGCAGGTATTTTGAGGTCCACATTTTGTGAAACACCAGTGTGGATGCTCTGCCAACCTAACCATTTTGGGTTAATACGTAATAACCTATCCTCAATTATTGCTTTTTCATTCCTGGCTTCTGAATCCATCATTAAATAACATTTTTAAAATTCACTTTTTTAGCTTTACTTAGAGTAGCAAAAATGATTCTGAAAGTATTTTAACAAGTAACACAGTTTAGGATGCCATCGATGTGTCTGCACTTTTGAAGGTAGAGGAAAGCAATGCCCAAAAAGGGAAAATTTACCAAGGCCCATGAAGGTCACGGGACCTAAAAAGGATTAAGCAGCATCTTCCTTGAACCTCACGAACTCTGCTAATGTGAAAGACGAAGGCACTCAAGGTTTGTTAAGCGCCTGCAAGGTTGACGCACAAGTACCTCCGTCTTTCTCCAGTCACAAGGTCCATCCTGTGTCCACAATGACAGCCACCAACCAACTTGCTAGGACACAGATGCAATTTGCAAAGCAATAACTGACATCTCTCACTGAGAAGTATACAGCACCAGAGTTACGGAGGCTTTAGCCAGCAGCCCTGCACGATGGCTTGAAGCGTTCTGTATAAACAGATGATAGTCATGCTGGGAGAGCATCATCCCTCCAAGTGACTGTAAGAGATCCCTTAGGCCTCTGAGCTCAGTAGCCATTTTTCAATAAAGTATAAGGAATTGAAAAACGACTGGCCACATGCAGTGGCTCAGTATCATTCCAGCACTTTGGGAGGCCGAGGCAAGAGGACTCCTTGGGCCGGGCGCAGTGGTGAATGACTGACATTCCAGCACTTTGGGAGGTGGAGGTGAGAGGATTGCCTGAACCCCACAGGTTCGAGACCAGCCTGGGTAATATGGCAGACCTTGTCTCTACAATAAATCAAAAAATTAGCCAGGTGTGGTAACATGAGCCTGTAGTTGCAGCTACTTGGAAGGCTGAGGTGGAAGGATCACCTGAGCCTAGCAGATCAAGGCTGCAGTGGTCATGAGCGTGCCACTGCACTCCAACCTGGGTGACATAGTGAGACTTTGACTCAAAAAAAAAAGGAAAAAAAAAAAAAGAGAACTGTTTGAGACCAGGTGTTCCAGACCAGCCTGGGCAACACATCAAAACCTCGTCTCTACAGGAAATAAAAAAATTAACTGGGCATGGTGGTGACACCTGTAGTCCCAACTACTAGGGAGGCCAAGGCGGGAGCCCAGAGGTTCAAAGCTGCAGTGAGCTGTGATTTTGCAACTGCACTCAGTCTGGGCAACAGAGTGAGATCCCCCAACTAAAAAAAAAAAGTACAAAAGACGTTTTTCCTTATTTTTATAATTTTTTTGTTTAAAAAACTTTTTTCCTCTTTTTTTTTTAATTGAGAAAGTACAATTTATTGAGAGAACAGAAAAGCTCCCGCAGTGGGAGGGAAGCCGTGGAGGTTGCCCTTTTTTCCTTTTTTTTTTAAGTTTTAAAAAGATAGAATTCCATAGTGTATATCCTTTTACTCTGGTCTGTTTTAAACTGCACATCATTACATCTGGAACAAATTTATCCAGGTGTTAAGAAGTTTAAATTGTAAGAATTCCTTCCAATTTACTTTATTGATGGTTTTATTGCAGAACGTGTTAGAGCCAGCCTTGTGTTGCAGTGAGTGGCTACTCTGCTCCCCTGGATTCAGCGTCTCAGCCTGGCCTGGCTCAGACCTTGCTGATATAGCTCTTGATACCAGTGGTCTTTCTGCTGCAAGTGCTTCATAGGTGACCTGATGTACTCACTTGGATCCAAACCCCTTGCTCAGTGTCCTGACTCGGTAGGAAGACTGGCGTGGGGTAGAGTCCTGGCTCAGCTGCTCACAAATGGCATGGCATTGGACGAGCAGGTTCCCAGGTATTTCCCAAACTCCATTTTATTTGCTACATCAGGTAAGAAGGGTAAATGTTAGATGTGTTGTGAGAATTACCAGAGACCATATATGTTAAACACCTGAGACAGCACCTGGGCCATGCTCAGAACTTGCTAGCTATTATTATTTTCAGTCAAAAACATGGATAAGATAAAAATCAGAACCCAGGTATGGTGGCTCACACCTATAAGCACAGAGCTTTGGGAGGCCAAGGTGGGAGGATTGCCTGAGCCCAGAAGTTCAAGACCAGCCTGGGCAACATGACGAGACCTTGTCTCTACAATAAATCCAAAAATTAGCCGGGTGTGATGGCATGCGCCTGTGTTTCCAGCTACTTGGAAGGCCAAGGTGGAAGAATCACCTGAGCCCAGCAGGTCAAGGTTGCAGTAGCTGTGATTGTGCCACTGCACTCCATCCTGGGTGACAGAATGAGACTCTTACTAAGAAAAAAAGAAAAGAAATATAAAGATCATATTCCTATGTATCAGACGTGGTGAATCACATCTGTAATTCCAGCTCTTTGGGAGACCAATGTGGGAGGAACGCCTAAAGTCAGGAGTTCAAGACTAACCTGGGCAACATAGCAAAACACATGTCTGCCAAAAATAAAAATTAACCAGGAGTGGGGACACACAACTGTACTCCCAGCTACTCGGGAGATTGAGATAGGAGGATCCCTTGATCCTAGGAGTTAGAGGCTGTAGTGAGTCATAATCATGCCACTGCACTCCAGCCTGGGTGATAGAGTAAGATCCTATCTCAATCTCTCTCTCTCTCTCTTTTTTTTTTTTGAGTTGAAATTGCCCAGGCTGGATTGCAGGGGCATGCTCACAGCCACTGCAGCCTTGGCCAGCTGGCCTCAGTTGATAATTCCGCCTCAGTCTTCTAAGTAGCTGGAACCTACAGGCACATGCCACCACACCCGGCTAATTTTTTGATTTATTGTAGAGATGAGAATGCCTGGATACAGGCAATCCTCTCACCTCTGCCTCTCAAAGTGCTGGGATTACAGGCTTGAGTCACCGCGCCTGGCCAGATCCCATCTCTTAAAAATATAATTATACTACTGTGAAATTATGACCAAGAAAGCCTCAGATAATAGATGTCAATGGCATCCAATAATCTGAGTAACAGAGCCACATAACACAGCAGCTCCAAGTCAGTGCCACTTATCAGAGTCTCCTGAAGAGCTTTCTCCACATTCTAGACCAGTTTCCTCGTGATATGGAGCAGAAACAGATTTTTTTTTTGAGTTGCAGTCTCACTCTGTCACCCAGGCTGGAGTGCAGTGGCATTATCACAGCTATCCAGCCTCAATCTCCTGGGTCCAGGCAATCCTTCCACCTCAGCCTTCCAAGCAGCTGGGACTATAGGCAAGCACCACCACGCCCAGTGAAAACAAGTACTGTACACTTTAAATGGATGCATCAGATGGCGTTTGAATTATATCTCAATAAAACTGTCTAAAAGAGGCTTTGTTCAAAATGGAGGAAAGTTTTCAATCTTTTGGTGGTAAAAAGAACCACAACAAATATATTGTCCGTGGAAGAGAGAGCTCAGAACTGACTTTTTCTGCACGTGTTTTTAGCCAAAGCAAAGCATTTGGTCACTTGGGACTCAAGATTTTTATTTGTTTATTTTTTGAAGTCTCCTAAGAAGAAGAAAAAGGAGGAAGAGAAGAAAAATAGACTCAAACTAAATCTATAATTATGAAGTGTTTCTTTCCATCTAGCTCAATAATCTTCTCTTTGTCTGGAGGAAATAATAAAACAGCTCCATTCTGCCATTTTTCTCTAACCTCTTTTTCTGTCTTGCTCTCTCTTCTCTTAAATCATGATGGCCACCTTGGGAGGTTCCTGGGAAGGACAGAGCCTTTGCATACCCACGCAAAGGGCCCTTATCTCAGCCAGTATTTCTCATCACCTGCATCCACAAGGTTACACTGAGTGCAGGATGGGTGGGGCCATAGCTGACACTCCCAGAGAGGGTTCTACCTGAGAAGGTTGATGCATGAGCCTGAAGGGATGGATTTTGGGGGTGGGCATGGGTATTTATCCAAGGTAATTTTGGAGCCAGGCATAGAGGCTCATGCCTATAATCCCAGCACTTTGGGAGGTTAAGGTGAGAGGATTGCCTGAGCCCATGGGTTTAAGACCCACTTGAGCAACTCAGCAAGAGCTTGTCTCTACAATAAACCAAAAAATTAGTAAGGTGTGGTGGCACACCTGTAGTTCCAGCTACTTGGAAGGTTGAGGTGGAAAGACTACCTGAGCCCAGTGTATCGAAACTGTGATGGCCATGAGCACGCCACTGCACTCCAGCCTGGGCAACAGCAAGACTCCGACTCAAAAAAAAAAAGTAATTTTAAGTAATTTTGGTCAGATGGAATTTTCTATCTCAAATGTCACAGCAGTAAACTCCGACTGTGCCTAGAACTGTCAACATCTTTCCCTTGTAGGTCCGGTCCTTCGTTCCCTGAAGATGCCCCTGAGATGGATGACGTGTTCAGCCTCGTTATACACTCAGACTGGAAAGTCTTTCCTTTTTTCTTGTCAGAGTCTCAATCTGCTGCCCAGGCTGGAGTGCAGTAACAAGCTCACAGCCACCACCGCCTCAACCTGCTGGGCTCAGGCAACCTTGTGCCTCAGCCTTCCAAGTAGTTGGAACCACAGGTGAGCGCCACCATGCCCAGCTAATTTTTTAACTTATTGTAGAGATGAGATCTTGCCAAGTTGCTTATCTGGTCTTGAACCCCTGGGCTGAGGCAATCCTCTCACTGCCACCTCCCAAAGTGCTGGGATGACAGGTGTGAGTTACTGCACCCTCCCTAGGGATGGAAAATGAAAAGTGTTTCACATTAATTGAACTCAGAAGGCCCCACTCCAGAATTTCAAAGGTTATGGTATCTGCCCATGGTTAACATGTCAGCTAATGGCAAATAATAGAGCTGGAAACAAAAACGAACTCTAAGCCTCTCATTCAAGTCTGTGAGCCCCTCCCTTGGCTTGATTTTCTGGTGGGCGTGGGATGGGTGAGAAGCTGAGAAAAGGTTCCTGGCTCTCAAGGTCTGTCCCAGTCTGTGATTGCAGGAGTTTTACTGCAGGGAGAGTGTCATCAGAGTAGTAACAAATTAGCCAGCACTGCCCCACCTAAGGGTGACTCAGGGCCTTCTTCTTCTTAATCTGGGGGGTGTAAGGCCAACCATACCTCTTCTGAATATGACATTTAACACAAAAGTACAGATTTGAATCTACGATCATCATAGAAAAATAACTAGCCCGGACATGGTGGTGCATGCCTGTAATCGCCACACTTTGGGAGACCGAGGCGGGAGGACTGCTTGAGCACAGGAGTTCAAGACCAGCCTGGGCAACACAGAGACTCTGTCTCTACAAAATGAAAAATAAATTGCCTGGGTGTGGTGGCATGCTCCTGTAGTATCAGCTACTTGGAAGGCTGACATGGGAGCATCACTTGAGCCTGTAATGAACTGTGATTGTGCTCCCAACTCCGAAAAAAAAAAAGAAGAATAACCAATGGCTGATTTCAGCTTTATGTAATATACTATAATGATGTCATTGTTCTAGTGGTATGTTTGATGTCTGTACAGTTGGGGCAACACTGTCTATGAAGTCAGGCAGCCACCCAGTTGTTAGCTGAGAATGGGCCTTTTGGCCAGCTTCCCCTTCCCCCGCAGCCCTCCAGCAGGTTCCACTTGGGTCTTCCTGAGTTGGGAACATACAACCACGCTCTCCAGTTGCTGCTCAGAAGAGCCTGGGCTTGGAACCTGCCCCTCGTTCTGTTCTGAACCAGGATCCTTACTGGAGTCACTCAGCTCTCCTGCCCTTCCCCCACCTGTCACCTGGCTTAGTCCTACTGACCTTTTGACCTTCCCCACTGGTGTCTCCATTGTCCCTGGACACCTCTCCTCACACGCCCTCTTGTTCCTCCCTTGTGAGGAAGTCATCATTATCACTTTCACTGAGGCCAGAGGCAGTCTAGGGACAGTGGCTTAAACAGGAATGAGACTTACAAGGGACAGGAGGGAGGACGGGGCTGTGGAAAGCAAGAGCCGCAAAAGGCAGCATGGCGGGAAGGGGACTGCCTGGAGACCTGGAGCTCAGGACCCTTGAAATGATTCAGTCAGTTGAAGAAGGCTCTGGAGGCTGTTCTGACCCTCAACAACAGTAAGCATGAGCGGGACGGCATGTGCACTAGCTCAATGGAGTCAAACTTCAGGGAGTACGTACGTCAGACAGAGTGTTAGATATGATGAGTATACACATGCTTAACTTGTCCATTTTAAATACTTAATTAGCTATTTTTTTTAGTCTCACTCTGTCGCCCAGGCTGGAGTGCAGCGACACGCTCACCGTTACTGCAGCCTCAACCTGCTGGGCTCAGGTGATCCTTCTGTCTCAGCCTTCCCAGTAGCTGGAACTACAGGTGTGCTCCACCCTGCCCTGCTAATTTTTGATTTATTGTAGAGATGAGATCTCGCCAAGTTGCCCAGGATGGCCTTGAATCCCCAGGCTCAGGCAATTCTCTCACCTCCACCTCCCAAAGTACTGGGACTGACATGGGAACATCATTTGAGCCTGCAATGAGCTGTGATTGTGCCCCCAACTCCAAAAAAAAAAAAAAAAAAAAAGAATAATAACTAATGGAGTGTGAGCCACTGTGCCTGGCCACTTAGTTAACTTTTTGAAAAGGAAATCATTCAAGGAACATATGTTATGGTGCACAGTCAGAGTTAACATGAAGATTAGGAAATTTAAGAAGATAGCTGCCCTTGGGTGATATTTCCCCAGATAAACTCCCATAAAATATAGATTAATACATTAAAGAAAAATACACCACACATCAACCTGCATGTAAAACCAAAATTGTACCTGATCCATGGTCCTTGGGTGTTAAGTGAGCAAGGATGACTTTCTTCTATTAAACCCTGGGGATGAGTCACCTGAAATAGCCTCTCCCTGTCATAATTACGTTTGCTTGAAATGGACTCCACCACTTTCCAACAACATCATCTATACTGGTCCCTTCAGCTTTCTGGAACTCAGTTTCCTTACACAGGTCGAGTTTCCCTTATCTGAAACACTTGGGACCAGAGGTATTCCGATTTGGGTTTTTTTTTTTTTTGGACTTTGGGACACTTGGAAAACCTCATGAACATCTTGAGAATGTGATCCCAGTCCAAACATGAAATTCTTTTGTGTTTCATATACACATTACATGCATACCCTGAAGGTGATTTCATACAACGTTTTTAATAATTGTGTGCATAACCCAACGTCTGTGTTCAGTACTTATGTGTGGAAATTTCCACTTGTGGCATCATGGTGCTCAAAAGTTTCAAAGTTTGGAGCATTTCCGTCTAATCCATAGCAGCATTAAAATATTGGCATTAGTGCTTAATTTATTCAGCATACATTTATTTAATATCTCAGTGTCTTCCAGATGCCAGTACTGTGCTAAGTCCTAGCAGTACACAGATGACTATTTTTCCTATTAAAGCTTCCCAGTTGTTTAAACATTTTTTTCAGATGACTTACAGAGATATAAACAATGCTGCCAGATAACAGGAATGAACAGGAGATAAGGACAAGAAGGCCAGGGCAGGAGAGGAGGGGCACACGGGTGACAGGAAGTATGTTCCCTGGAGCAGCACCACATACTTGAGGAGGGCGGGACACCTCTCTGCTTGGGACCTCTCTGCAGAAACAGGAAACTACAGAGTTGAACAAGACAAGACTTCCGACCTCAGGGAACTGAGTCCAGTTGAGGAAACAGATGTGTAAACAAACAACTGCAGTGCGATGTGAGGAACGCACCGTGAGGTTCTCTGCGGCAAGCCTTGCTGGGCAAGTGATATTGGCCACTGGTTTTCAACGACAAAGGGGACTTAGAGAATCTTCAGGAAGAGGAACAGAAGAGAGAAGACCTGGAGCCATGTCAGCCTGGACAACGGGTTGA
The DNA here is from genome assembly GCF_000164805.1 of Carlito syrichta. Classification (NCBI taxonomy): domain Eukaryota; kingdom Metazoa; phylum Chordata; class Mammalia; order Primates; family Tarsiidae; genus Carlito; species Carlito syrichta. Next base: position 627,515 of record NW_007259596.1, read on the forward strand.
AAACTGCTAGAGTCTCAGAAAGGTTGTGGAAGGCAAGACATCAAAACAGGCAAACCAGAAAAGAAAGAGAAGAAAAGCAGCTGGGTGCGGTGGCTCACACCTGTGATCCCAGCACTTTGGGAGGTGGAGGTGAAAGTATTACATGAGTCCACAGGTTGGAGACCAGCTTGGGCAACTTTGTGAGACCTCGTCTCTACAATAAATAAAAAACTAGCCAGGTATGACGGTGAATGCTTGTAGTTCCAGCTACTGGGAAGGCTGAGGTGGAAGGATTTTCTGAGCCCAGGAGGTCGAGGCTGTGGTGGCTATGAGCATGCCACTGTGCTCTAGCCTGGGCAATAGAATAAGACTCCAACTCAAAAGAAAAAAAAAAACAAAGAGAAAAAACAGAAAGAGAAGGACGTGGGCATGGTGGCTCAAGACTGTAATCTCAGCACTTGGGGAGGCCAAAGTGAGAGGATTGCCTGAGCCCAGAGGTTTGAGACCAGCCTGGACAACTTGGCAAGACTGTGTCTCAACAATAAATTAAAAAATTAGCCAGGCATGGTGGTACATGCCTGTAGCCCCAGCTACTTGGAAGGCTGAGGCGGAAGGACCACCTAAGCACAGCAAGTCGAGGTTGCACTCCAGCCTGGGTGACAGAGTGAGACTCCAACTCAAAAAAAAAAAAAAGAGAGAGAGAAGGAAAGGAAGGCTGAAAAGACTACTTCCGTTATAACTTGCCACTTCAATTTGTCTTTTCTCAGAAACATGCACGGATGAAGAGGGTTCTGTGCGTAAGTATAAATATGAAGCATCCACAACCATCTTTAAACAACACCTGAAACTGTAAAAAGAACAGAATTTTGGAACTCGTCAGGTCATTAGAAATGTAAAATCCTATACTCTTATTGTTTACATTTTTGTAGAGATGGGATCTCACTAGACCACCAGGCTGGTCTTGAACCAAGCAATCCTCCTTCCTCCTTCCTTGGTCCCCCAGAGGGCTGGTATAAAAGGTGTGAGCCACCTCGTCCAGACTTTTTATCCCTCTTTTCCTCTAAATTAAAACAAAAGTATACAGATCAGGTGTGGTGGCTCACACCTGTAATCCCAGTGCTTTGGGAGGCCAAGGCTGGAGAATTGCTTGATCCGAGGAGTTCAAGGCCAACCTGGGCAACATAGCAAGACCTCATCTCTACAAAAATATCAAAAAATTAGTTGGGCCTGGTGGTGCGTGCCTTGAGTCCCAGCAACTTGGGAGGCAGAGAGATGGCCTAAACCCAGGAGGTTGAAGCTGCAGTGAGCAGCAATCGTACTGATGCATGCCAGCCTGGGCGACAGAGAGAGACCCCAACTCAAAATAATCATAATAAAATAAAATTATAAAAAAAAAGATAAATAAATTGCCAAAATAGCTGGATGTGATAAAGTTAGGATAACACCAGTGTATCCCACTGAGACTTTTTCTCCCTGACTGTGGAATTTCCCAACCCAGTGGCAAAGTTCTGAGATCTGATATATTTCTTCAAAAATGAAGGAGTGGCCCAAGGCTGAAAAAAAACTTAAAGTTGAGGGAACTAATTCAAATTTCAAGGGTCAAAGATGTCTACTGCAGTAAATGAAAGTCTATTAAATAATGAATAATTCCATGGAGGTGGTTGTATATTTAAAAGTAGAGGAAGCTATAATTACATAAGTATTTTTGAAAATTCTTCTAGCTTGTCACAAGTGTGTCCTCAGATCTGTAGGTATCCACTACAAGAGTAAATCTTTTTTGTGTGTGTCGGGTCTTACTCTGTCACCCAGGCTGGAGTGCAGTAGCATGATCACAATGATCACAGCTCACCACAGCCTTGACCTTCTGAGTTCAGGACATCCTTCCACCTCAGCCTTCCAAGGACTTCAGGCACGCACCACCACGCCTGGCTTATTTTTTTTGATTTACTGTAGAGACGAGGTCTCGCCAAGTTGCCCAGGCTGGTCTTGAACCCCTAGGCTATGGCAATCCTCTCACCTCTGCCTCCCAAGATGCTGGGATTGCAGGCATGAGCCACCACGCCCAGGTAAGAATAAATCATTTTTAATGAAGAATGAATTGCTGAAAGCTGAAGAAGTTTAACATTGCATATTGTACTGAAACTGCCCCCATTGTCTTAAACAGTCTCAGAAATGCATTTTTTTAGGGGGGAGTCAGGGTCCCACTTTGTAGCATACTCTGGAATGCAGTGGCATGATCACGATGATCGTGGCTCACCACAGCCTCAGCCCCCTGGGCGCCTGGCTAATTTTTTGATTTATTGCAGAGACAAAGTCTCTCTATGTTGCCCAGACTGGTCTCGTACTCCTGGACTCAAGCAATCTTCTCTCCTTGGCCTTCCAAAGCGTTAGGATTGCAGGTGTAAGCCCCTTCCTCTGCCCAGCCTCCAATAATTTATCTTTTGATTTGTTCACCAGATTTTGATGGAATGCTTCTCAAGTCAGACTTTAGCACTGGTAGGGAGGTACCAAAATGAACAATAGAGATCCCAAGCCTGGGATTAAGGAGACAGCCCTCTGGCCAGGAAGGGTTTTTGTGCTTTCAGGGAAGCTTATCTGGGAAGCAGGGTCTGGGCTTCGTAAAGCAAGTACTGTAAAATCTATATCACTAGTATGTGCAAATCATTCACAAAGATTTTTAAAAGACACGGGTAATCTCTTTTAAAACAAAGCAACAAAACAAGCAATACAATACAAGCATGTAAACACAGCTTCCCAAAGAGCACCATAGAGAGGGGTTATTTATCTTTGCTTTACTTAAAAGACTCCAGCAAAGCGTTTCTTTGAGCATTGAACTATCTCGATGCTCTTAAACATATGCTCACAATGATGCAATGCTTGGTTGAGGGCATCATGGGGAAGTGGCCCACAATGCAATGTTACGACCCATTGTTAACAGGTCAGGGCCACACAGGGATCCAATGTGAATGCACGTACTAAATACCAATGGTGTCTCCATGCCTGCACCATCCTGTGCTCCTCCATTGCTCCCATTCTGCAAAAGTAACTTTCCACACCCTCGGTACACCCACACTAAAATACCCAGAGCTTATCTGTGTTTTTCAGGAGGCCCTTTTGATGAAAAGACCAGGCGTGGTTTCTAAACCAGTCTCTCCACATACTAAATTGCTCACCGCCTTGAACCTCAGTGGTCCTATCTGTAAATTGGAGCCATCTATAATTGTTTTTAGTGAATAGCATGTATTCACTTATCATCTGTGCAACTAAAAACATTTGTAAGCAAATATAAGTAATTAAGTGATGGTTCCTTGAAACGACATAGAATACCCAGCACATAGTGAATCCCAAATGTCTATGCTCCATCACCCCTGGACAGGTTGCTTAATCTACAAGACCAATTAGTTTCACCATGGTATATTGTAAAAGGGTGTCTATGGATCTGGGCACTATGGCTCATGCTCTTACTTTGGGAGGTTGAGGAGGGCGGACTGCTTGAGCCCAGGAGTTCGAGACCAGCCTGGGCAACATAGTGAGACCTTGTCTTTATCAAAAAATTTTTAAAAATAGCCAAATATGGTGGTGCATGTCTGTAGTCCCAGCTACCCAGGAGGCTGAGGCAGAAGGATCTCCTGAGCCCAGGACGTCAAGGCTGTGGTGAGCCGTCATCCTGCCACACTGTACTTCAGCCTGGGCAACAGGGTGAAACTCCAACTCAAAAAAAAAGGAGGAAAATAAAGATGCCATAACTCACGGCTTGCTGGTTGGTGGATTGTATGAAGCAAGCTCACCTCCTTCCCTCTTACCCGCCCACCTTGGCCTTCACTGCTGGGAGAGGGGGCTGAGGCATTTCAGGGCCTCTGTACATGGGGAGGATGCCCTGGGGTAGGGTTTATCTCAGACAGATGAGCGCAGAAGTCACTTTCCCCTTGTCCTCTGACTTCTCTCTCTAATACCTCCTCACATTCAGTGTTTGCTTCCCCATTCACTTCACCCTTTTGCCTAGATCCTGTATCTCAGCATTCTCCTCTCAAACTCATGATTGTAAGTTGGGGTGTTTTTCAGGCTCACAATACCATTGTGTCAAATTTCCCCTGTGAGCAAAACACATCTATCCTTAGCCATGAATAATTTTTGTAGCTAATAATTTTTGTAGCTGCAGAACGTCAAGATGCATCTCTCTCAGGAGGAATCAATCCCCGTGTAATTCGGGGATGTACGATTGCATTGGCTTAACACAGACGATGATCCTGGGCTTTTCACACTGGGAGGATGGTCAGGAAGCCACACTCTGCTGTGTCCTGGGTCGGGAATTTTCATGATACTTCCTTTTGTAAAATTTTAAAGATATGGGGTACAATATACTTCCATGACAATATGATTTCCATTAAGCGACAGCAACACCCACCTCTGAGAGCAGGCATGCATATACACACACAGGCAAATGCACACACACACAACAAGCCCCTCCAACTTTTTTCTTGACAAGGTACAAGGGCAGACCCCCAAAGTCCCAGATGGCAGGTCCCTTGCAGTACAGGCTTCCCCCACTAGGTAAGTGTTCTTGGAATCCAGTTAGTGTTGTTATGAGGTGCCGTGTTCAGCTTCAGTGAATTTTTTTTGGAGATTCATTCAACACTTGCACATTTCATGATGATGGATTTATGAGCCCATCCGCCCACACTGCACTGAGTGTTCAGCAGTTTTTGACCAAAAACTGCATGACTCTCATTCCCTACCCTTCCTATATACCCAGTCTCACCCCAAGTTATTTTTTTGTTGTTGTTTCCCTGGATGAGAAAAGTCCTCAAAGGGAAAGGTTTTGCCAGTGTGGAAGAGCGGAAACAAAAAACAGCAGACACACTAAAAGGTGTCCAAATGGGTGAGTTCAAAAACTGTTCTGAGCAGTGGAAAAAGCATCTCGATAGGTGCATTACATCCAATGGATTGTACTATAAAGGTGCCTGAAGTTCACACATGGAAGAATAAATGCACAATTTTTTATAACTAAATTCCAGGGTTTTGGAATCCCCTGTTGTATATTCCCAAAAGTGGAAAAGAGGGAGAAGGGAACATATTCTTTTTCCATGTGGTCGTTTTCTAGGATTGTCAAATGGATATGCCTTTGACAGGACAACACAGAGCTATGTCCAGCTCTATCTAAACACCCTTCATCTACACTTTGTAGATCACATATATTTTATGTACATATGACCTAAGGGAAGCCTGTCCAGGTCCAAGAAGACCTGGATCATTTTATGCAGCTCCTAAAGGTGGAAGAATTGGTCCCATATCTGTGACTTACCTAAATCTATGCCATCCAATATGGTAGCCTTTGGTCTTGGTTAGCTACTGACCACTTGTCTAAATAAATACAAAATACACACTCTAAACCTAAAATATATAGTGGATTTTGAAGACTTAGTATGAAAAAAACATATGTAGACTATTTCATTAGTAATCTTCATATCAATTGCACACTGGAATGATAGCATTTGGGGCATATTAGATAAAATATATTATTAAGATTAATCTCACCTTTTAAAAATTCCTTCTTAATGCATATGTGGCTTATACTTGTGACTTTTGTTATAGGGGGCCATCTAGTATAGATGTCAATTCAGTCATGAAAAATGATTTTTTTTTTGAGTCGAGAGTCTCACTCTGTTGCCCAGGCTGGAGAGTATAGTGGCATGATGATGACTCATTACAGCCTCTGTCTCCTGGGTTCAGGAAATCCTTCCACCTCAGCCTCCTAGGTAGCTGGGACCATAGGCGCACACCACCATGCCTGACTAGGTCTCACTATGTTGCCCAGGCTGGTCTTGAACTCCTGGGCTCAGGCAATGCTTCCATCTCAGCCTCCCAAAGTGCTGGTACGACAAATGTGCGCCACCATGCCCAGTGGAATGGTTTCTTACTTTACAGCATATGGGGTTGACCGAGCAAAGATGTCCAGTGGCCATGAACACCTGACATGCTGTATGTTTACTTGTTTATTGATTATCATCTTTCTCTTCTCATCTAGAAAATAAGGTTCACATAGGTACAATTTTACGGGCTATTAACCCACAGTGTGTGAAATAGCTGAAAACTCAGAATGTATCTGGCTCCCTCCATCAGGAGCAAAACCTTGTGTGAAGGTCATCTCAGCTTCTGTTTGTTAAGAACCGTGGGTTTCACTGGATGTGGTGGCTCATGCCTGCAATCCCAGCACTCTGGGAGGCCAAGGCGGGACGATTGCCTGAGCCCAAGGGTTCAAGACCAACCTGGACAACTTGGCGAGACCTCATCTCTACAATAAATAAAAAAATTAGCCAGGGGTGGTAGCGCTCACCTGTAGTTCCGGCTACTTGGAAGGCTGAGGGGGAAGGATCGCTTGAGTCCAGCAGGTCGACACTGAGGTGGTCCTGAGTGTGCCACTGCCCTCCAACCTGAATGACAGAGTGAGAGGCTAGCCCTGCCCCCAAATAAAGAACTGCAGATTTCACACGCATGGGTGGTGATGCAGCTGGTATGAGGGTGATGTGCCCTGTAGGGCTGGACCCTGATCATTCCTTGGGAAACCTTCCCCCCTCTCAGGGTATCTGAGGAACACTGGGGCCAGCTTGTGGATGGCTGTTCTGCTGTGGTTTATGGCTTCCACACACTGTTCCTCTGCTTTCCTCTTCCTACTGCTTCCTTCCCAAATCTCCAAGTTATTCTTTATTATGATGATTATTATTTTAAGAGACTGGGCCTCACTTATCATCCAGGCTGGAATGCAGTGGCACGATCATAGCTCACCACAGTTTAAACTCCTTAGTTCAAGTGATCCTCCTGCCCCAGCCTCCTGAGTAGCTGGGACAACAGGCGCACACCACCATGCTGGCTATTTTTCTTTTCCTTTTTTTAGAGACAGGGTCTCACTATGTTGAGAACGGAACCTGGTTGGCTTCCAACTCCTAAGCTCAAGTGATTCTCCCAGCTTAGCCTCCCAAAGTGCTGGGACTATAGGTGTGAGCCACCATACCTGGCCTCCAAGGTATTCCTGACTCTTCTTTTTCTCTCATTAACCACTTCTTTTTTTTTTTTTTCCTTTTTTTAAGTCAGGGTCTCACCCTGTGGTCTAGGCTGGAGTATAGTGGCACGATAAATAGCCACAGCAGCTTCGACCTGCTGGGCTCATGTGAGCCTTCCACCTCAGCCTTCCAAGTAGCTGGAACCACAGGCACATGCCACCACTCCCGACTAATTTTATTATTTACTGTGGAGACTAGATCTTGCCAAGTTGCCCAGACTGGTCTCAAACACCTTAGCTCAGGCAATCCTCTCTCCTCCACCTCTCAAAGTGCTGAAATTACATGCATGAGCCACTGTGCCCGGCTCATTCTCCACTTCTAATTAACTGATAAAACCCTTGCTTCAAAATATTCCAGACTGTGATCCCTTCTTCCCACCCTGTCACTGCCACCTTGGCCTATGCCACCCACATCTAAATAAATATATCAGAGCATGTCACTCATCTGCTTAGGACCATCCAGTGTTCCCACTGCACTCAGAGTAAAAGCCAAAGTGCTTATCATGACCTTAAAGGTCAATCCTGCCACCATCTCCCAAGTCCTCAGACTGAATCTCCTAATGCTCTTCTCTAGCTCACTCTCCTCAAGTCACACTGGTCTCCATGTCACCCCTCAAGCCCCCAGGCACAGTCCTGCCTAAGCATCTTTGCACTTGTTCTTTTTGTTGCTTGAAATCTCCTTTCTCCAAATATTTGTTTGGCTTGTTCCTTCAAGTCTCTATTCCAATGTCATGTCTCATTTGCCCACCTATATAAAGTTTCCCTCTTAACCTACAGAAATAATTTTTCTCTGTAGATCTTATCAGCCTATGATATATATATATTCACTTATTGTTTTGTCATCTTTTTCCACTAGACCTTTAGCTTCATGATAGTGAGAATTTTGTTTTCTTCATTGTTGTTTCTCCAGTGACTAGACATGGCTAATATTACAGGTGTTCACTAGACCTTTGCTGAAAGAATGCATGAAATACATGTTTTAAAGCTTGTGATTATCTACCAAATTCTAAATTTCTTTTTTTGTTGTTGTTTTGAGTTGGAATCTCATCCCATCGCCCAGGCTAGAATACAGTGACAGGCTCATGGCCACCCCAGCATCGTCTTGCTGGGCTCAAACGATCATTCCGCCTCAGTCTTCCGAGTACAAACTATTCTTCCTTCACTGATGATCTCATAAATCATTTCACATGGAAACAATATTCAAGTTGATGGTTCATGTGATAATCCATACACGTATGAATTAACTATATGTATACTACATGAATTAACTGTATGTATAATACATTGTACACATAATTGTGCAGTTAAAGTTACATGTTAAATGTCTGTGGGTTAATTGGAAAAGTAACACAACCTGAACTTTGTAGCCTCACCTTGTCCCATTAACTGACCTGGAATATCCCTTGCTGTGAATTGGAAACTCATCATTTCTCAAGGAAAAATGTGAAGCATCACATGCTTTGTGAAAGTCCATTGAGCTGGGCACAGTAGCATGTGCCTGTAATCCCAGCTACCAGGGAAGCTGAGGCAAGAGGATCACTTGAGTCCACAAGTTCGAATCCAACCTGGGCAACACAGTGAGACCCTGTCTCTAAAAAACAGAAGTAAATAAAATAAATGAATTAAAATTAAGTTAAATTAAATTAAAAATAAAAAAGGAATTATATCTAACCCTTCATCAGACTGTACCATTTCTGTATGTTGAAGCCCCAAGTTCTTTTTTAAAATGCCCGACTGCTGGGGACTCACTAATTTTCTCCATCCTGGAGCTTTCAGATATAGCCCTACTCGGCTCTGCCTCCGCTGTCTGCCACCAGCCTGGAAGCTTCTTGAGAGGGTTATGCTTTATTCAGCTTTTATCCCTGCAGCCCCCAGCACGATTCTTTGTGAATAACAGGCACTCAATTATATGTGTTGGATGGAATTTGAGATTAACAATATTTCTAAGCGGGGGGGGGGGGGGGAGCTTCACCAGTTGTTTTCTTTAACCAACTTTGAAACAAATGTTTAAGCAGAATTCACGCCTGATTGAGACAAAGCCTGTGCTGTGTAAACGGCTGCCTTCTGGCTGGCATGTTTATCCTGTCGATTTAAATTTCCCCACTGGGACTCAGAGCCTTCTCTGCCTTGGCTCCCAGCGTCCCTCTGGGGCCTGCTGTCCCCAGCCTCAGCACCCTCTGACTGGTCTGTTTGCTCTTGTTCTCTCTAAAGATGTTCTATTTACTGAACTTTGTTGTGCCCTGTGAGGCCTCACACTGAGACAGCGTCTAGGGCCAACCCGACAGGGATGATTGTTTTCAAACTCCTTTCCTTCCTCTCCCACCCCCAACCCACCCAATACACCCAAGTAGGTTTTTTTTAACTCTTTTTTTTTTTTTTGAGAGTATGAATGCGTGTTGATTTTCTTTGCCAGTCTAAGAAAAAAATTAGCTCTAGAAAAGAAGCTTTTTTTGTTGTTGTTTTCATCATTAGGAAGAAGTGAAAAAAATAAAAAGGAACTGTCATGCCATTAAGGTCTCTGTTTGTTAAAATTGTTCTGCAGACAGAAAACTCAGGAGTTTTTAAAGTTATTTCCCAAAATATGTTTTTGCTTAAGGAAAAGTGAGACAACAAGGACAGCAAACTCGCAGGCACCTCCAAGTGCCCTTGACATTCAGGAACTTCAATTTTATCTCACCACCATCTTGAAATGAGAAACACCCATGAATGACATGTCACCCACGGAGTCCCCTAAAACCTCTTAATTTCTCATTGGATAAATGCTCCAAGAGTACACTGAGGTCTTTTAAGCCTAGTTGGAACAGACTCATTGGGCAAGTAATGAATCTAATTGTTCTGCTGGCTTCCCCATCAGCAAAATAACAGATGTACAGTATAATAGGGGAGAGAAGAGTTGCTTTTGGATTGTTAGAGCAGGTGCGACGTGAAAAAAAATCCCATGGAACTTTCTCAAGTGCATTTGGAAACACTTGGAAGGCAGCCAGGAGGAGAGGCCGTCGGGCCTGCGGACATCCAGTTGTGAGCTGGGATTAGGCCCCTGGACAGCTGGGCCACCAAGGACATGGACACTGGTCACTTCTGCAGCTTTTTATTCTTCCCTCTCGCTCCAACAAAGGCCCTGGAGATTTCCCGCCCCCAACAAGGCACACACACAGAGTCCAGCTGCCAGATCCGGCTTTCAGAGGACACCAGACCGCCCCGAGTTGCGGTCCACGGTGCAGGCGAGTTTCCATGGTTCTCTGGCTATTATTGCATCCAGCACATCAGGGAATAGAAACACATGTGCACATGTTCCAAAAGGCCCTCTGGGGAAAATCAGTGGGGCTGCATGGGGGACACAATAGCCAGCTTTGTCACAGAGAGAGGATTGGGTCTGGCAAACAGCAGCGGTCCTGCTGGACACAGGGTCTGCCTGCAATGGCAGCATGGGAAAGCCATATGCAGGTTTACAGAGCATCCTCCTTAGGGAAAGCAGGGCATGTAGCATGACCAAAAGTCACCCCGAAGACATCAGGCAAGTGCCTGTGGTTTCTAATCAATTGCTTCTGGGATTCTATGCCTTTGGAAGGGGTGCAGCTCTTCCCCAGGGAGCCCCAGGAATAGGTCATTTAGATGGGGCAAAACACACACATGGAAGTGGGATAAAGACAAGAAGGACAGCCGGGCACAATGGCTCATGCCTGTCACTATCATCCCAGCACTTTTGAAGGCAGAAGAGAGAGGATTGCCTGAATTCAGGGGTTCAAGACCAACCTGGGCAACTTGATGAGACCTCATCTCTACAATAAATAAATTTTTAAAAAGTAGCTGGACCTGATGGTGCCCATCCGTAGTTCTAGCTACTTGGGAGGCTGAGGTAGAAGGATAATCTGAGCTCAGCAGGTCAAGTCTGTGGTGGTCATAAGCATGCCAATGCTTGAATGCCAATGCCTGGATGCCAATGCCTGGATGGCAGAGTGAGGCTCCAACTCAAAAAAAGAAAAAAGTCAAGAAGGACAGAGGGTGAGAGGGACTGAGAACCCATGAAGTCATTCATTCGCAATCTGCAAAAACGAGCCCATGGACTTTTCATGCCCTGGACCCTTCCATCTTCACAATGACAGTCCAACTCCCTCAACAGACCCGCATCCTGCCTGGATACGCAAACTGTTTGGGGAAAAAGTTCCCAGAGTCAAGGTTAACAGAAAACAGCTGGGAAATAAATGATGAGCCATGTGTCAGAGATTTCTCCAAGAACATAGTTTTTTGTTCTTTAACTCTATTCTGAAGAGTCAGCACGTCCAGAACAAGTAGGACAAGCCAAGACATTTACGTGGTCTCTGTGTTCATGAAAATAAACGTGAAGATGACATAATCTTCACATTTTTTTTTCTTTGAGTCATCATCTCATTCTGTCGCCCAGGCTGAAGTGCAGTGGCATGATCATGGCTCACTACATTCTCAACCTCCTGGGTTCAGGAGATCCTTCGTCCTCAGCCTCCCAAGCAGCTGGAACTACAGGTGCATACCACCACGCACGGCTAATTTTTTTTTCATTTTTTTTGTAGAGATGAGATCTCGCCATGTGGCTCAGGCTGGTCTCAAACTCCTAGGCTCAGGCAATTTCTCGCCACAACCTCCCAAATTTCTGGGATTACAAGCGTGAGCCAATGCATATGGTCTCCTTTCCTCATTTAATATAGCAATTATCTCCTTATGCCATGACAGTGTATTGCTATTTCATGCAAAGCTACCTGAAAAGTATACCTCCCTCTTTTGAGAAGCCACAGAGTTTCCACCAAGCCCCCTCCCTCCCTCCCTCCCTCTCCCCCCTTTCTGTCTCTCTCTCTCTCTTTCCCTCCCACTTCCTCTCCCCTCCCTCCCCCTCCTCCTGTGTATGTGTGTGTATGTGTGTGTGTAGCCAGCCTCTGTGTCATAGGGCCCTGCTCTCTTAGGCTGATTCAGAACCTGTGTTGACATGACTCAGCACAGACACCCTCTATTCTCTTAGGGCCGGTCAACTATCGGATTTTCTGCCAAGGCTTAGGAGGCAAGAGCTGTCATCATCAGAGTGATGAAGGAGCCGTGAAAAAACCACACAAAAAGGTGACGAAGCAGGAACCATGAGACAACCAAATGCACAAGACAACAAGTAGAGAGGAGAGACAGGCGGGTCCCTGCAATCACTCCAAGTCACCCTCAGCTGAAACCACCCATGAAGTTGATCAGGAGTCAGTGCTTCAAGGAAGGCTCAGGTCACTGAATCCGTGGAGTTGGTCGAGCTGCAGCCTTCATAGCCTGTTAGCAGCACCGATGCCATGGCATGTATGACTGTCCTCTACCTTATATGGTTTAACTGAAATTGCATCCATCCTAAGATGTAGGTACTCCCATCATTCTCATTTTAAAAAGGGGGAAACAGGCCAGAGGATTTCGGTGACTCACCAAAGGCAAGGGTGCAGTGTTCAAGCAGATGAGGGTGCAGTGTTCAAGAAAGGGGACTGCCACCAGGACCCCCAGCTCAGTCGCCCCAGGCACGTCTCCCCATGGCCTTCAGGGCTGTGTGTCTCCTGCAAAGCACATTGCCTATTCTTCTGACTTCCACATTGGCCTTTACAATGGATTTTGAACACCTGGAGGCATCTGAATGCCTGAGTACATCTCTAATTTTGCAGTCTGAAAAGGCCTCTCTCATGCACTATCTTTATCCATCCATACAAGTATATATGTATGCGAGGCAAAAAGAGAGGAGGTCAATCCAGTGGCAGTCCTCGCATTCACACAGCCATTCAAGAGAGACAGCACTCTCACAGCCGTTCCAGAGGGCCAGACAGCAGATAAGTGATGACTGGGGTAGGGGTGGGAGAACACAGAGCAATTCCAGCAGGTATGGGGCTTCTTTTGGGGGTTGAGGAAATGCTTTCGTTTTCTCTTGATTGTTATTTATTTATTTATTATTTTTTTGAGTTGGGGTCTTGCTTTTTCTCTGAGGCTGGAGGCAGTGGCACAATCATGACTCACTGCAGCCTCCAACTCTTTCTCAGGCAATCCTTCTGCACCAGTCTTCTGAGTAGCTGGGACTACAGGCACATACCATCACACCTGGATAATTTTTTGGATCTTTTTTTTTTTTTGAGATGAGGTCTCACTATGTTGCTCAGGCTGATCTTGAACCTTTAAACTCAAGCAATAGTCAACCTTATTATATAGTCTGTGGGATTACAGATGTGAGCCACCACACCCAGTCAAAAATGTTTTAAATTCGATAATAGTGACAGTTGTACAACTCTGGAAATATAGTAAAATCCACTGCATTGTATACTTAAAAAGATGAGGATTTTGTGTATGTAAATTATAGCTTAATAAAGTTGTTTTGTTTTGTTTGTTTTTAAGTAATAATGTGAAATCCTGTCTCCTGTAAACATCGGAAAATTGGAAAACATCTTGAGAGATCACTTACCCTCCTACAAATAACCAACCGTTCAATTCCTGGCAAAATTTTAAAATCCTATCAAATTTCAGAGTAATGTCAGGCATGATATCTTTTGTCCTAGTTATTCTTTAATAAAACATTCACAAATATAAACTCTATGATTTGGGTAAAAAGAAGGACATAATTTTAGTCAAGTGGACTCAAATTTATTACTAGATTTTCAGCATATAAGTCTTGACAAAGATCAATCTATCTAGATATGTATATGTTTATACAAAATATATATTATATATGTATATATAAATTCTGGTTAAAAAAATAGAGAGAGAGAGGAGAGAGAGAGAGATTGATCCTCCTCTTCTTTACAGGTTTGAGCCTCTGAGCTCAGACTCGTCCTTTCTTAGTATCACCTTGTTCCAGCCACTGCAAGCACAACAGAAGCATTGAAAGACGTAGTATGTTACCTACTGGCTTGTTCCAGAACTTGGTGATGGTACAGATTTTTAAAAATAATACATTTATACAAAGATTAAAAAAAGAACATCAAAGAAAATTTTCTTGAAAAGAAAATTCACCAGTCTACCACTTTGCCAAACTATTGTTCTGTGGTTGTGTTACATGTTCTGTTGCGGTTTTGCATGGTTGCCATCACAGGGAGAATGTAGTTCCATACTTCCTTTTACTTAGCAAAAAGTCTTGACTCTTGTTCCATGTTTTCGTAACTTTTTTATTGTGTTGAGATACCATGCATTGTTAAACCAGTCACCTATTGCTGGGTATTTTGCTGGGCTGTTTGCTTACAATGGGTCACTAATAAACTATAAATAATACAGCAAGGAACATTCTACTGCATGGATTGTTTTTTCTGTTGAATTATTTGTTTTAGGATGAATTTCCAGGGTTGGAATAAATGAGAAAAAGGGAAAAAACATTTATGTGAAGATTCTCACATACTATCATATTTCTCTAAAACAACCATACCTAGATGTTGATGAGAATCTTGTTGTGCTACACCACCCTATCTCAGATGAAGTTTACATCCTGAATTATATTTTTTGTAATTAAATATGACCAAAATAATATGATTTAGTCGAATGGACCTTTGCTATGACATTTTCTTGTAACAAAACTAAAGTATTCCTGAAGTCAAAAGAAAGTATCCTGAGAAACTCACCTTACTCACCATAAGTAAGATCTTAGATTAATGATTAACTAGCTGAGAACAAGGCATTTTGTTGGACTGCTCTGGAATTTTTAGAGACTAGGGATTAATGGTAACTACCTCTACTAAGAAGTTCAAAAAAGTGAGAAGTCAGGACTCAAAATCCTCAGCTGACACAGCTTTAGTTTAGTTGTACAATCATTCAACATACATTTGTAAAAAACCTTGCTGTGGTCTGAATGATGATGTCCCACCTTCATATGGTAAAACCTAATCCCCAATATGATCTTATTAAAAGGTGGAAACTTTGGGAGGGGGTTAGATCCTGAGGGCAGAGTTTTTATGAATAGGATTAGTGCCCTTGTGAAAGAGACCCAAAATAATCCATTGGCCACTTCCACCATGTGAGGACACAACTAGAAGGCACCATCCATGAGCAAGCAAGCTTTCACCAGGCAGGACTAGTGCCTTGACCTTGGACTTTCCAGTCATCAGAACTGGGAGAAAGGAATTTCTGTTGATGATAAGCTACCAGGCTATCATATTTTCTCATACCAGTCCAAACAGAATAAGACAAACCTACCATTTGCTTGGTCATGAAAGGCCAATGGGTCTCCCGACTGAGGCACCCATAGGTTAGTGGGAGCCAAGTTGAGGGTGCCATTCAACCTCAGGGGACACAGGGAAGGTATGACCAAGGGTACTGTGACTCAGCATCACATCCTGGCCAGATTGGACGAGCCCACTCTCAACAATGGAATTCCCAGTTTTTAGCTTGGGATAGGGTCACCAAGAATAAAATTCACTTCCTAGCCTCCCTTGTCAATGATGTGTAATCATGTGACTCCTTAGTAACCAATGAAATGTCAAAGCAATGTTCAGTGACAGCTTCAACAACATGAATTTTAAAACATTGGATTCAGGCCGGGCGAGGTGGCTCATGCCTATCATTCCAGCACTTTGGGCACTCAGGATTGCCTGAGTCCAGGGTTCAAGACCAACCTGTGCAACTTAACAAGACTTTGTCTCTACAATAAACCAAAAAATTAGTTAGGCTTGGTGGAATGCACCTGTGGTTCCAACTACTTGGAAGGCTGAGGCAGAATGATCGCCTGAGCCCAGTAAGTGGAGGCTGTGGTGACCGTAAGTGTGCCACTGCACTCCAGCTTGGGCAACAGAGGGAGACCCTGACTCAAAAAATAAAAATAAAAATAAATAAAACAGTGGATTCACATATTTAACTCCCCCCCTTTTATTTCAACTTCTATTTTGTCACTGAAAATCAGTTGAAAAGACTGGTGCTCTGACTAACATCTTGGGACATGAGAAAGAGACCTACATTCAGAGCATGAGCTACAAGGCACCATGTCTACAAGATATTTTGTGATATAGTCATTCTAAGTCATGACGTACCTATGGCCAGTATTCTCTTACATAAATAACGACTACAACAAACCATCTCTCTTGTTGAAGTTATTGCTGATTGTAGTTCTTTAGTCACAAATAGCCAATTCTAAGTAATAGAAATGGCTTCTTTATGTTGGGTCTTAAGTCTGATAAAGAGTTTGCCAGTTAAAGAATATGGGAAGGGAATTCCAGGGGTACTGCCGTGAATGGAGATAGGAAGAAGATTCAAAGAGGATTTGGTTGGAAGACATGGCATGACATTAATCCAGACCAAGAAAAAATTTGTTTTATTTTATTGAATGTATATTATACTTATTTATTTATTTATTTGCTTGTTTGTTTATGTCAGAGTTTTACTCTGTCACCCAGACTGCAGTGTAGTGGCACAATCATGGCTTACCACAGCCTCAACCTCTGGGGCTTAAGCAATCCTTCTGCCTCAGCTTCCCAAGTAGCTGAGACTACAGGTAAACACCACTACCACAGGCTAATTTTTAAAATTATTTTGTAGAGACAAGGTCTCACTATGTTGCCCAGGCTGGTCACAAACTCCTGGGCTCAAGGAATCCTCTGCCTCAGCCTCTCAGAGTGCTGAGATTACAGGCATGAGCCACTGAAGCCAGCTATTTTAATTTTTTAAAATAGTGATAGAATCTCACTATTTTACTCTGGCTGAACTCAAACTCCTGACCTCCATTTACCATCCTGCCTCAGCTTGCTGAGTATCTCGGATTACAGATGCAATCCACCAAGCCCGGCGAAAAGTATATTTTAACACATGATCCCCCACAATCTGGTATTCTGTGTCAGTATTCTGCTTCAGTTATCAATTATTGACTAGTAAATTACCCTAAACTTAGCATATTACAGCCATAATAAGCTAGGTGCGGTGACTCATGTCTGTAATCCCAGCACTTTGGCAGATGGAGGTAAGAGAATCACCTGAGTTCAGGAGTATGAGATTGCTGTGGGCAACATGAAGAGACCTCATCTCTACATTAAATAAATAAATTAGCTGGGTGTGGTGGGGTGCCTCTGTGGTTATCATTACTTGGAAGACTGAGGCAGAAGGATTGCCTGAGCCCAGCAGGTCGAGGCTGCAGTGACAGTGAGTATGCCACTGTATTCCAGCCCGGGCAAAAGAGTGAGACTCCAACACACACACACAAAAGCCACAATAAATATTTATTATCCTACACAGTTTTTGAGGATCAGAAATCCGGGTGGTTTTGGTTCAGGTGTTCTCAGAGGCTGTAGGCAAGGTGTTGACCAGGGCTACAGTCATTTGAAGGCTTTATGGCCTCAACATTCACTTTGGAAGCATTTCCTTCACATATCTGGTTGTTGACAGGTAGCCCTGTTGTTCATCGTGGAGATCTCCCTGCAGGACTGCTCAGTGTCCTCACACCATGGCTGTTGCTCCCCAACACCAAGAGGTGGCCCAAGGGAGCAAGGGGATGCCACAGTACCTCTTATGACCTAGCCTCCAAGGTCATGCGTAGTACATTTTCAGCGTCCTACTGTTGTTTACATGGTTCTACTCCATGTGGAAAGAGACACACAAGGGTGAGACCACTAGGAGACGACAGTCACTGGGGCCATCTTGTACTCTTGGTGGGTTTGAAACAAATCAGTTGGAAAAGCCCAGTTATAGTCAAGGATGAGAGTTTGTCTTCTGAACATGAAAGCATCTTTGTGTAGAAATACATAGGTAGAATTTAGTGAATTGGTCTAAATTTTATAAACTTTTAGCATACTGTTTTGCCTACCTGAAACCGACTTCTCTTGCCCTCTATGACAATCAGTCTCTGCAGGCCCCCTTCCGGACAAAGATCCCTAAAGGATCATTTATTAATTAACATACAAATTCTTGTTATTCCATCTACGTGAGTACTTTATTAAGAGCATCTCTCTGAATGCTTTATGTGCACACATCTTTTAAAATCAACCAAATTGTACCTCTTTCAGGGTAGATAGAATTCAGCTCAGTGCACACCGAGATCTATTAAGCACCAGCTATGTGGAAAGAATCCCAGTTCCTTCAACAAGCCCAGAGACTAAAGTGAGAGACATATGGTTGTAAACAAATATGTTCAGCAGATGCACCAAGCGTAAGAATGGAAAAGTGCACGGGTCTTGAGTGGTCTGTGTCCCCCTTCCAAGCCTGAACACAGAATCAGACATGGAGGTCTCAGGTTTTACTCTACAATTTGTAGATGTTAACTCTTCAAGTGCTGATTGATACGAAAGTTTGGCTAGTAATTTTTTTTTCCAAACAAAATTCCACTTAAGGTAAGACCCTGCTAGTGTTCTATAAGACATTAATGGGTGTTCCACAGAACAGAACAAAACAAAATGAAATCTTCTCAGAATTAGCAATATTTCCTCTAAAATTACTCTATCACATAGATGAGAGAAATACCAAACATATGGGGTAGCTATTTGTGTTTCTTTATGGTAGTTTTTCTTTTAAAAAAGTAATAAGAAGGTCAAAGAATCACCTGAGGGATAAAATAACGCAGACCGTGTGATATAAGATCCACAATTGCTACTGTCTTTACCCAACAATTGGTGCTGCACTGTATATCCTATTATGATTACTGGACTGTGTTAGGCGTCTTATTTCATTGTTTCAGCATTTCTTTATAATGTTATCCAACATCCATTTTATATTTGCCTATGAATCAAATGTTGATAGTTTCTAACTGCAGTGATTTTTCCATGAAACGCCTTTATGACTTCTGTTCCTTCAAGCTTATTTCATTTCTCACGAGCTCCTGCTGCTGTCTTATCAATCTGTTATGATTTCAAAAGTATTTTACTGCCAAAAGAATCTGGTAGACTGAGCTCTGTGTCTACATGACCACGTGTGCTGGAGAATCCAGCAAACTTGAACTTTAATGTGAACTTCATCACCACCACCCAAGTAAAATGAGAGAGTGGCATTAACTGGAACCAGCCACAGATGTCATCCATCACTGTCCAAGCACTCCCAGGAACAGAGGCAGAAAGAGAACCTTGCCTTCAGGCCATTACAGTCCCAGGCCAGTCTTCCTTTCCTCCAACCACATACTGACTGCAAGTCAAAATGAGTATTTCTCAGCATCATAGAACTTCTTAACAGAAGGAGTGATAAAGACAATCTAAGTCCCCATCTAATAGCTGAAGCTCAGAGCTAGCATTGCATTGTAATTCAGGACACAGTGATGACATTTTGATTGGAACCGAGGCAGATTGTACCACTGTTCCCAGATATTTATTCTCCTTTTCTAAGGAAGGAAGAATGAACTCCACCCATGACCAGGCAATGTGCAGGGCCTCTTTTGGAGGGAGCATGTGTCTCCTTACTGAAATTGGACTTGGCTTTGTTCAGCCTTTGGACATTGGCCGTGGCTATGCAGAAGCTTCAACAGCCACCACATGGTCTGTTACCTTTCTATTCTTTCTCCTCTGCCATAAACTCACATGCTCACATGTCCTGGAGGGACAATTTCTTCAGCATGGAATAAAGAAGACATTTGGAGCAGATGTGATCCGATCCTTCTTCTCACACATCAAGAAAGTGAAAACCAGGACCGGGCATGGTGGCTTATGCCTGTAATCGCAGCACTTCGAGAGACTGAGGTGGGAAGATTGCTTGAGGCCAGAAGTTTGAGACGAGCCTGGGCAACTTGACTTGTCTCTGCAATAAATAAAAAAATAGCTGGGCATGGTGGTGTGTGCCTGTAGCTCCAGCTAGGTGGAAGGAACACCTGAACCCAACAGGTTGAGGCTACGATAGCCGTGATCATACCACTGCCTTCCAACCTAAGTGAGGGAGTGAGACTCTGAGTCAAAAACAAAACAAAACAAAATAGTGAAAAACAGGGCTAGATACAGTGGTTCATGCCTGTAATCCCAACACTTTGGGCAGCCAAGGTGGGAAGACTGCTTGAGGCCAGGGGTTGGAGATCACCTAGGCAACATAGTGAGACTCCCATCTCTGCACAAAAATTAAAAATTAGCTAGATATGGTTTCACATGCCTTTATTCTCAGTTACTTGGTAGGCCGAAGCAGAGGGATCACTCGAGCCTAAGTGTTCGAGGCTGTAGTAAGCTATGATAATACCACTGCACTCTAGCTTGGGCAACAGAAAAAGACCCTGACTCTAAAAAGGCAATAATTTTTTTGTTTCTTTTCCCAGGCATGGTGGCTCACGTCTGTAATCCCAGCACTTTGTGGAGTTGAGGCACAGGGATTGCCTGGGCCCAGGGGTTCAAGACCAGTCTGGGCAACTTGGCAAGAACTCATCTCTACAATAAATCAAAAAAAACATTAGCTGGGCATGGTGGCACACACCTATAGTTCCAACTACTTGGAAGGTTGAAACAGAAGGATAGCCTGAGTCCAGTGGACCAAGACTGCAGTGGCTATGAGTGTGCCGCTGCACTCCAGCCCGGGTGACAGAGTAAGACTGATTAAAAAAAAACCACCAATAATTAAAAAAAAGAAAAACAAACTTTATTTGTCATTTTCTAAGCCATTAAAATTTAGTTATTTTGACATCCAGTCCAGTAAACTCTTCGTATTTTCAGAGCTCCTAAATGACTGATATAAGCATTTACATGGTATGTTTTACTGTGCTGTTTAAAACCAACCCCAAATCAATTCACTACACGAATAAAGCTCTGTCCAACAAATGTTTCTTTAGCTGCCCATACGCTGAAGGCAACTCACAGGCTCCGAATAACTCGTGAAATCTTCACGTTTGGTCATGACTGTCCACCTGACTAGGAGTAGTGCTTTCCAGCACGAACTGGAAGATGTGGAATCAGACTGAATGAGATGTGCCCTTTCATCTGCACCCTTTGACCTGGGCATCTTCAAGTGCCTGTTATCTTGGGTAAGAGAGGATTCTAGCAACACTCTATTGTATGGTTTATCTCAGGAATACATGACCTCTTTCATGCTCAGCTTCCCTAAGTAGGCCTTAAAAAGTGATGGCAAATTCTGTCAACATCTCACACCTGTTTTGTGTCCTCTCCTGTAAAAGCCCGTCCAGGAGCTTCAAGAACTCACTCCACCACCGAGCCACATCCTGTTCCGCTTTACTTGCTCCTTTAACCAAGTCTTCCAGAAGTGATATCAAAAGCCAGATCCTCAATAAGCCTGCTCCCTTAAAATTGGAACCTCTCCCCCACTGACAATGCTTTCCTTCTGACCTGTGTGCTCTATTTGAACTACACGGCATCCATCTTCAACTTGCTCTGTATTAACTTGGGGAATCCTAAGTCTTGCCATCGTAGAAGACTATTACATTTATTTATTTTTATTTATTTATTTTTTTGAGTTGGAGTCTCACTCTGTCGCCCAGGCTGGAATGCCATGGCACACTCACAGCCACCGCAGCCTCGACCTGATGGTTTCAGCCTTCCAACTAGCTGGAACTACAGACGCACACCACCATACCCAAGCCAGATTTTTTATTTATTGTAGAGATGAAGTTTCACCATGTTGCCTATGCTGGTCTCAAGCCCCTAGGCTCAGGCAATCCTCTCACCTCCACCTCCCAAAGGGCTGGAATTACAGGCGTGAGCTACTGCACCAGGCCGACTGTTAAATTAGAACTCAAGCGAAGTACTTGACCATATCTAGTGCTATGGCCCTTTGTAGGTGCTTAGGTTCATTCATGCTGAATTATTCTAATAGTGATGAACCAGGCTTGTGTTAAGAGAAGTTACACATCTTTGTTAATTCAAGTTGGAGTTTTGAGTTGGGGAAAGTTGGAAGATACACAGATAATATAAAGTGAAGATTTTTTGGTTGAGTGATCCTTGTAGACAATCTCTGAGTCATTTGTTTAAGAGAGATTCAGTTTTTATTCCAAACTGTAGGACGATTTCATCTTAGTTTTCCTGATTGTGTCAAAAGATAATTTATTCCTCTATATCTGATTCTGTATTTCAAGATAAATTCCAAAGGGATTTAACATTTAAGTATGAAAGGTGAAATTGTAGAATATTTAGAAGAAAACATGAGAACCCTTTATAACCTTTGAGTACAGTAGGCTTTTCTATTTTTTTGCTTCATAAGACCCTCTGAAAATAGAAGGTTTTTATAAATATGATTCAAAACTTATAAGTCATAAAAGAAAAAGTTGATAAATTTTTATGTTTAAAAAAAAAACTGGCCAAGAGCAGTGGCTCAAGACTGTAATCCCAGCACTTTGAGAGGCCAAAATGAGAGGATTTCCTGAGCCCAGGGGTTCGAGACCGGCCTGGGCAACTTGAAGACCTCGTCTCTACATTAAATTTTTTTCAAAATGGCATGGTGGTGCTTGCCTCTAGTTTTAGTTACTTGGAAGACTGAGTGGAAGGATCACCTGAGCGCAGCAAATTGAGGCTGCAGTGGTCGTGAGCGTGCCACTGCACTCCAGCCTGGGTGACACAGTGAGACTCCAACTGAAAAAAAAAAAAATTAAATAAAAAAAAAAATTCTGAAACACATACACACAAGCAAAATGAAAGACAACTAGCAAAAATTTTACAATTTAAATTACAGTGTTGATTTTTTTCTTTACCTTTTTTTTTATTTTATTTTTTTTTTTAGTTAGATCTCACTCTGTCACCCAGTCTGAAGTGCAGTGGCATGATCATGGTTCACCACAGCCTCAAACTTCTGGGCTCAGGTGATCCTTCTGCCACAGCATCCTGAGAGCTAGAACTATATGCACACTCCACAATGCATGGTTAATTTTAAAAATTTTTTTGTAGAGATGAGGTCTTGCTATGTTGCCCTGGCTGGTCTCAATCTCTTGGGCTCAAGCAGCCCTCCTGCCTTG
Source organism: Carlito syrichta (assembly GCF_000164805.1). Classification (NCBI taxonomy): domain Eukaryota; kingdom Metazoa; phylum Chordata; class Mammalia; order Primates; family Tarsiidae; genus Carlito; species Carlito syrichta. The sequence continues at coordinate 650,353 of NW_007259596.1, forward strand.
GCCTCCCAAAGTGTTGGAATTACAGGAGTGAGCCACTGTGCCCAGTTATTTTTCTTAATATATAAAAGCTCCTAAAATAATAATAAATAGAATGACAGTCACAAAGTGGGCAAGTTATAAGAACAGAGAGTTCAAAAGATGGAAATAGAAAAACTTCTAAACATAAGAATTGATCCTGGTCTCACTTATAATAAGAGGTACAAATTAAAATTGCACTAAGATACCATTATTTATCCAGGGTTGAAAATGTACTTGTGGGGAAATACAGTCACTGTCTGCTGCTAGACTGTGAATCTGGACGATGTTGTGACGGCAACTGGCAATGCCAGCAAATGAGTACATGCACACAGACTGTCTTAGTTGATCTATTTCTGAGGGTTTATTCCAGCAGTATGCCTGCCTGTCTGTAAAATGACATTTGTACAACTCCATTCATTGAATCTCAGCTTAAAATAGCAAAACGCTGAAAACAACCTGGATGCACACTGGTTGAGGACTGTTTGTCTTAATGCTAGTACTGTCTTACAACTGAAAACTCAGCAGCTTTAACAGAGAGTAAGGAAACTCTATGGAGGAGCGGAAGAGACTGCCAGGAAGTGTTGTTCTATGGGAAGGGAGGATGGGACAGGAAGATGAGAGAGGGACAGAATTATTTTTGAACAATTTTTACACCTTGTAGGGCTTGAACCAAAGAGCTATATTATTGAGTTTAAATACTGTAATACAAAAAAAATATGAGACAATGTAGAGGGCCAGTGGAGTTAAGCAGAATCAGGCAAGCAGATAAGTTCATTTCGAAGGTCTGCATGACATTCATGTGAGCAGAGCCTGAGGCATTCTTATTCCTTTTCCCTTTACAAGAGGAATGGAGCCAGGCGCAGTGGCTCACACCTATAATCCTAGCACTTTGGGAGACCGAAGTGAGAGGATTGCCTGAGCCTGCAGGTTTGAGACCTGCCTGGGCAACTTGGTGAGACCTTATCTCTACAATAAATCAAAAAATTAGCCAGGCATGGTGGTTTGTGCCTGTAGTTCCAGCTACTTGGAAGGTTGAGGCGGAAGGATAGCCTGAGCCCAGCTGGTTGAGGCTGTAGTGGCTGGGAGAGTGCCACTGCCCTCCAGCCTGGGTGACAAAATGA